>NC_080539.1:2250000-2300000 GCF_028640845.1 Ahaetulla prasina
CCCGTCGTAAGGTCAGTCACTAAACGAATGGTTGTAAGTCGAGTTATCGGCAGCTTGAAAAGTGTAAAAGGAAAAAGAAACAACAGGCAACATGTGCAGAGAGCACATAAGAGCAGAGAGCAGCAGCTGCTTTGGGGGAACTTTCTAAGCAAGGCAGGCTCCATCGAGCGCGCGCACACAAACACACACCAGTTTTTCACTAGGATTTTAAGCCATCTTGGTGAAATAACTACAGATGCCAACCGGATCTGTTCTCCCCTCCCCAGAATGGAGGTTTATATTTATGGACTGGCACAGAATGTACGATTCTGCAAAAAAGGACTCACACCCTTTTGGGTTTGCTGGATTTTTGTAGGTCTTTGTCACTCAGATTCATTCGGGTCCTATATATCTCTCTCACTATTTCTGTCTGTCTGTCTATGTATCTATTATCTACCTACCTACCTACCTATGATCAGTCTGTCTGTCTGCCGGTCGGCCTATCTGCCTGCTTATCTATCTATCTATCTATCTATCTATCTATCTATCTATCTGTCTGTCTATCTATCTATCTATCTATCTATCTATCTATCTATCTATCTATCTATCTATCTATCTATCTATCTATCTATCTATCTATCTATCTATCTATCTATCTATCTATCTACCTACCTACCTACCTATCATCTACCTACCTACCTAACTAATTAACTAGCTAACTATCTAACATATCTATCTACCTACCTACCTACTTTACATATCTATCTATCTATCTAATGGGGATGCTCAGAGGCTAAGACGCTGAGCTTGTCAATCGAAAGGTCGGCAGTTCAGCGGTTCGAACCCTTGTGCCGCGTAACGGGGTGAGCTCCCGTGACTTGTCCCAGGTTCTGCCAACCTAGCAGTTCGAAAGCAGGTAAAAAAATGCAGTAGAAAAATAGGGACCACCTTTGGTGGGAAGGTAACGGCGTTCCGTGTGCCTTTGGCGTTGACTCATGCCGGCCACATGACCACGGAGACGTCTCCGGATAGCGCTGGCTCTTCGGCTTTGAAATGGAGATGAGCACCGCCCCCTAGAGTCGGAAACGACTAGCACATATGTGCAAGGGGAACATTTACTTTTTACTATCTATCTATCTATCTATCTATCTATCTATCTATCTATCTATCTATCTATCTATCTATCATCTACCTACCTATGATCTATCTATCTACCTACCTACCTACCTATCTTATATATCTATCTATCCATCCAATCTCTCTCCTATCTATCATCTATCTACCTACCTATGATCAATCTATCGATCTACCTACCTATCTACCTATCTTACATGTCTATCTATCTATCCATCCATCCAATCTCTCATCTATCTATCTATCTATCGATCTACCTACCTATCTACCTATCTTACATGTCTATCTATCTATCCATCCATCCAATCTCTCATCTATCTATCTATCTATCATCTGTCTGTCTATCTATCTACTTACCTACCTACCTATCCATCCAATCTATCTATCTATCTATCTATCTATCTATCTATCTATCTATCTATCTATCTATCTATCTATCTATCTATCTATCATCTCTGTCTATCTATCTACTTACCTACCTACCTACCTAACTACCTACCATATTTATCCATCCTATCTATCTATCTATCTATCTATCTATCTATCTATCTATCTATCTATCTATCTATCATCAATCTATCATCTATCTATCATCAATCTATTTATCTACCTACATATCTTACATATCTACCTATCTATCCATCCAATCTCTCTCCTATCTCTACCTACGTATAAAGTGCACCCATCTTAAAGCCTGCTAGCTGGGGAATTCTGGGAGTTGAAGTCCACCCATCTTCCAATTGCCAGTTGAGAAATTCTGCTTTGAAGTTATAAAATCAAAATATAACCAAACCAGGCCTTTATTATTATTATTATTATTTTTAAAAAAGTCCAAGACTTTATGGATTATTGACACGACCGGAATCAACGTGCCCCTTCCAGAAATCCCAAACAGCTTAAAATCTCATGGCCTCCCAGAAGGACCCTTAAAATTATCAGGAGCCGCTCACAAGAGTTTTGTTGACCTCAGCATTATCTCTCTTACCACACAAGTCGGGTTTCCTGCTTTCAGGCATTTATTAGCTGGCTACCCGGCCTTTCCCGAAAAAATAGCAACCGTGGCTGCCAAGGTTATGGAGAGATTAGGGTGTTATGGGTCTTGTTAAAACAGCTCAGTTTTTTAAAAAAAGGTCTAAAAAGCCATGTTTTCTGTTCTCCCAAACCCACGGTCTGCAGCTCTGAAGATGAGTACGTTAAATTAGGTGGGTGTGCAAGAGTGTGTCTGCCTGTGTCACGCCGCCTGAGAAAGAGATTTAAATCACAAGGGGCTGAGAATTGAGCAGTTAAATCAACTTCCAGGTTTTGTCTTCTTCCCCACAATGCTGAGAAAACTCCATGACCTAAGCAGGTTGGCTATGAAACCGAGGGAAAAACAGAGATATCTGTGCAAATGTGAATTCCCCCCCCCCTCTAAAGTTATTACGGCTCTGTAATGTTATTCAGCTGGGAGGAAGACGCCAGATGATGGAAACTTTAAACATTATCAGGGTGATTTGCATTTCTCAGTGTCCTTGACATATTTGGAATTTGTAGAACAAAAACTATAAGGGAAAGGTCCCTCGTCTTCAAGCGTTTATAGTCTAAACCAGGGCTCTCCAACCTTGGCAACTTTAAGCCTGGAGGACTTCAGCTCCCAGAATGCCCCAGCCAGCTTTGCTGGCTGGGGAATTCTGGGAGTTGAAGTCCTCCAGGCTTAAAGTGGCCAAGGTTGGAGAGCCCTGGTCTAAACCAGTGTTGCATCATTTAAGTGTTAAATTTGTACCTTATGACTATCATTAAGTGTTGTACCTTGATGAAGGTATATTTTCTTTTATGTAAACTGAGAGCAAATGCACCAAGACAAATTCCTTGTGTGTCCAATCACACTTGGCCAATAAAATTCTATTCTATTCTATTTTTCAACTTTAGCAACTCTATGATGTGTGGACTACAATTCCCAGAATTCCCCAGTCAGCCATGCTTAAAAGATTTGGGCATTTCAACGTCAACCATGCTGGCTGGGGAATTCTGGGAGTTGAAGTCCACCCATCTTAAGAGTCACCAAGGTTGAGAAACGTAGCCTTTATGGGTGTACTTCAACTCCCAGAACCCTTTGTAACGATCAAGTAGGCCGAGGAATTCTGGGAGTTGAAGTCCACACGTATTTGAATGGGCAAGGTTGAGAAACACCAAACCTGATCATTCTTTACGCATGGACTTCAACTCCCAGTAGGATTTGCAATGACCATGCAGGCTGGAGAATTCTGGGAATTGAAGTCTACACATTTTAAGGTTGAGAAACGTAAGGCTACTTTTTATGCTTGAACTTCAACTCCCAGAATCCTTTGCAATGACCACGCAGGCTAGGGCATTCTGGGAGTCGAAGTCCATACACCTTTGAGTTGCCAAAGTTGAAAAACATAGGCCACAGGAATGAAACAAATTTGGAGACTCCAACCTTACACATCACAATCCCATCCTGTAGGCGCTCAGTTGGGGGACTCTAGGCCTGCTTCTCCAACCTGGTGCCCATCAGGCAGTCGGGGCTGCAATTGCAAATTCTGACAAAGGAGGAATAAATTGAGGAAGGGGTAACTTCAACTCCCAGAATTCCCCAGCCAGGGTCTCCAACTTTGGCAACTTTAAGCCTGGAGGGCTTTGCTGGCTGGGGCATTCTGGGAGTTGAAGTAATCCAGCCTTAAAGTCGCCAAGGTTGGAGACCCCTGATCTAGTTCAACCCCCTGCCCAAGCAGGAGACCCTACACCATTTCTTCATAAACGACTTAGATGGGGGAATAGAAGAGGAACTCACCAAATTTGCAGATGATACTAAGCTGGCAGGAATAGCCAACCCCTTAGAAGACAGGCTCAAGGTCCAGATGGATCTCGACAGACTTGAACCCTGGGCCCTATCTTAATAAAATGAAATTCAGCGTAGAGAAAAGAAAAGTCTTTACACTTAGGTAAGAAAAACCAAACGCATGCAAATAAAGTGGGGGAAACCAGGCTTAGTAGCAGGAACTGGGAGGGGGATCTCGGAGTCTTAGTGGATAACTAGTTAAATAGGAGCCAGCAGTGTGCAGCAACCGCCAAAAACGCCAATGCAATCCGAAATTACATGAACAGAGGGATACAATCAAGATCAAGGGTGGTACTAATACCACTCTGTAAAGCCTTAGTAAGGACACACCTAAAGTCCTGCATCCAATTTTGGTCACCACACTATAAAAAAGATGTTGAGACTCTAGAAAGAGTGCAGAGAAGAGCAACCAGGATGATGAGGGGACTGGAGGTTAAAACATACGATGGATGGTTGCAGGAACTCGGCATGGCTAGTCTAGGGAAGAGAAGGACCAGGGGAGACAGGAGAGCAGTCTTCCAGTATTTGACAGGCTGACCCAGAAAGGAGGAAGGGGGTCAAGCTGTTTTCCAAGGCACCTGAAGGCCAGACAAGGAATAATGGATGGAAACTGACCAAGGAGAGATTCAACCTGGAAATAAGGAGAAATTTTCTCACAGTGAGCAACAAATCAACAATGACCATCCAGCCTGCATGGTCATTGCAAAGCCCTAGCAAAGCTGGCTGGGGAATTCTGGGAGTTAAAGTCCTCCAGGCTTAAAGTCGCCAAAGTTGGAGACCCCTGGACTAGATGACCTACAAAGGTCCCTTCCAACTCTGTTAATCTGTTAATATTGAAGAGTCCTGGGCCTAAGACGGAAGCTTGTGGTACCTCACTGCTTACTTCCCTCCATGTAGACGTAGACCCATTAAGGACCACTCGTTGTGTACGGTTTGTCAGCCAGGTAACGAATCCATCTAATGGTGACCCCACTTTTTTCTAGCTTTTTTCTAGAGGTAGGTTGTGGTCTATTTCAGGACCACAAGATTCACCCTAACCCAGATCTAAACAACCCCATTATTTTCTCAACACAAGCCATTCTCACATTCAACCCTACATTTGGACCTTCTTAGATATACTGGATCTCAAGATCGTTTGCTTCTCACCCAGCAAAGCCTGATGGCTACCTTCACGTAAACACTTCCAATGCATAATTCACATTATTTCCATAATATTATTCACTTTTTTCCCCCTGCTCTGAACATACAGGTGGTCCTTGACTTACAACCCCAATTGTCCACTGGAGGAGCAAGACCGTTGTTATGTGAGTTCTGCTCCATTTTGCAACCGTTCTTAAGTGAATCGTTGCAGTTATTAAATTAGTCATGAGGTTGTTAAGGGAATCGGGCTCCCCCATTGACTTTGCTTGTCAGGAGGTCACAAAAGGGGATCACGTGACCCCGGGACACAGCCACCGTCAGAAATACGAGTCAGGATGCTGCAGCGGTCGTAAGTGTTTGAAAACGGTCAGTTTTTTCAGTGCCGTTGTAAGTTCGAGGGGTCACTAAACGAACTGTTGTAAGTCAAGGTTTACCTGTAGTTATGGAGTCTCTGTGAACACACCCAGAGAGGGGCTCAGACGCAAGAGAGAAACCTTTGAGGAGGGGTCCTTCCTGGATCTCCCAAGCCTACTTCCAGGTGTTTGGATGGTCTCAAGAAATCACAATTACCTTTTGTCAAATGTGAGGTTCACACCCAAACCACGCAGGCTGAGTCACACCGCACACTGCGGGACGGCAGGAAAGAAATCAAAGGCGGTACCAGCAACCCCATCATCCACATTTTTGGAAAGGATTCAGAGCCCCATCTCGGAGTCTCTTTTAATTAATCCCCCCATTTTTTTTGTTTAAATTTATGTTTAGGAAACTACCTGGTTACTTTGTAGCTAACGCAAAACACGCAAAGCACACAGGATACAAATGAGCATGTAACACCATCACAATCACCGCTAAGAAATCAGGCCCAGATCCCAAGCCCAGGCCCCAAAAGGGGAACCCGATCCCGAATTCGAATCCTGCATCGGTTGAGATGGACACCGTTCTCCGCCCTATCTAAACCCAGAGCCAAGATTTTGATGCCAAAGAAAAGAGAATTAGAAACTGGTCCAGAATCAGGGTGGGTCCTTTACACCTGGAACCACGAACCTCCAAATCCACTTAATGGGGGGAGGGGGTTTCCCCCCAGTAAAGGAACCAGGGCCTGCCACTTCCAACCCCAACCCCCCAAAAGCAAAAATTCACGTGTGCCAAGAATCCCGGTCCCTCACTCCTAAAATGCTTAAGTCTCCCCCAATTCGACTCCCAGGAGGCCCAGCTGATGGGCGGGTGGGTGGTGGAGAAACCATGGGAGTTGTAGTTCCATGCACTCCCCCAACGACATCCAGTTGCAGAGCCTTGGCTTTTCAGTCATGCGGTGGGGAGTGGGGAACGGGGACCCCTCCCCAATCGAGGGCACAGGCCCAGCTAGACTTTCTCCCAAGTGGAGACTGGAAAGGGAAGGAAAGAGGTGGGGGATAAAAAAAACATACGGAAAATCCAGAATATAGAGGGGGGAGGTGCGAAACTGGGTTTCCTTTGGGTTTCCTTCTTTCCTCTTTCCCCCTTCCCTTCTCCTATCTCCTTCCTTCCTTTCTTCCCTGCTTCCTCCCTCCCTCTTTTCTTTCCCCCTTCCTCTTTTCCTCTCTCCCCTTCCTTCTCCTTCTTCCTTCCAGCCTTCCTTCTTCCTCTCTCCCTTCCTCTCTTCCTTCTTTCCTGCCTTCCCTCTTTTCCTTCCTCCCTTCCTTCTTTCCTCTCTCCCCTTCTCCTTCCTCCCACCCTTCCCTGCTTCCTCCCTCCCTCTGTTCTTTCCTCCCTTCCTTCTTTCCTCTCTCCTTCCTTCCTTCCTTCCTCTCTCCCCTTCTCCTTCCTCCCTCCTTCCTCCCTTCCTCTTCCTCTCCCTCCTTCCTCCCACCCTTCTCTGCTTCCTCCTTCCTTCTTTCCTCTCTCCTTCCTCCCTTCCTCTCCTTCCTTCCTTCCTTCCTGCCTTCCTTCCTCCTCCCTCCTTCCTCCTCCTCCTTCTTTCCTCTCTCCCTCTCCTTCCTCCCACCCTTCTCTGCTTCCTCCTTCCTTCTCTCTCCTCTCTCCTTCCTCCTTCCTTCCTTCCTGCCTCCTTCCCTGCTTCCTCCCTCCCTCTTTTCTTTCCTCCCTTCCTTCTTTCCTCTCTCCCCTTCTCCTTCCTCCCACCCTTCTCTGCTTCCTCCCCTCCTTCTTTCCTCTCTCTCCCCCTTCCCCTTTCTCCTTCCTTCCTTCCTCCCTTCCTTCTTCCTCCCTCCTCCCTCTTTTCCTTCCTCCTTCCTTCTTCCTCTCTCCTTCCTTCCTCCCACCCTTCTGCTTCCTCCCTTCCTTCTTCCTCTCTCCCCTTCCCTTCTCCTTCCTTCTTTCCTGCCTTCCTCTTCCTCCCTCCTTTCCTTCTTTTCTCTCTCCCCTTCTCCTTCCTCCCCCCCTTCTCTGCTTCCTCCCTCCCTCTTTTCCTCCCTTCCTTCTTTCCTCTCTCCCCTTCCTTCCTTCTTCCTTCCTGCCTTCCTTCTTCCTCCTCCCTCTTTCTTTCCTCCCTTCCTTCTTTCCTCTCTCCCCTTCTCCTTCCTCCCACCCTTCTCTGCTTCCTCCCTTCCTTCTTTCCTCTCTCTCCCCCTTCCCCTTTCTCCTTCCTTCCTTCCTGCCTTCCTTCCCTGCTTCCTCCCTCCCTCCCTCTTTTCCTTCCTCCCTTCCTTCTTTCCTCTCTCCCCTTCTCCTTCCTCCCACCCTTCTCTGCTTCCTCCCTTCCTTCTTTCCTCTCTCTCCCCCTTCCCCTTTCTCCTTCCTTCCTTTCTGCCTTCCTTCCTTCCTTCCTTCCTCCTCCCTTCCTTCCTCTCCCTCTCCTTCCTCCCACCCTTCTCTGCTTCCTCCCTTCCTTCTTTCCTCTCTCTCCCCCTTCCCCTTTCTCCTTCCTTCCTGCCTTCCTGCCTTCCTTACCTGCTTCCTCCCTCCCTCTTTTTCTCCCTGCCTTCCTCTCTCCCCTACCCTTCTCCTTTCTTCCTTCCTTCCTCCCTCCCTCCGCAGCGGCCGGCCCGGCCCTGCTGGGGACGGGGCGCGGGCGTCCGGGGAAGGCCGGCCAGCAGAGCCGCGCAAAGGGCCGCCGGGATCCTCCAGGGAAAGGCTGGCTGGCTGGCTGGCTGGCTGGAGGGACGGCCGGGCGCATCCTTCCCCGCAGCCGCCTCTTCCGCCAACGCGGCGCCCGCCGCACCTGGCAGGGCCGGGGGCCGGGGTGGGGGGCGCAGGGGCAGAGCCGCAGGCCCGGCCTCGCCTTCCCGGTGCCCGCCGGATTGGAGAGGCTCACCTGGCGCGCTGCAATCGGCGCACACCTCCGCCCGGCCCACCTTCCGCGCCATCCTCGCCGGCTGCACGGCCGGTCTCTGCGCCCGCCGCAGCCCGGCTCCTTCCTTCCTTCCTTCCTTCGTCCCTCCGGCCGGCCGCCGCTTCCCGGGCTGGGCGCAGCAGCAGCGGCGGCGGTGGCGGCGGTGGCGGCGGCGGGCGCAGCAGCTGCCCCTCCTGCAGGAAGCCAGGCGGGCGGGCGGGCGGGCGGCGAGAGCGCAGGGCCGGCCCTCCGGAGGCGGAGCGAGCCGGGCAGCGGGGCGCCCCGAGCCGCCTCCACCAGCGCCGGTTCTTGCGGGGGCGTCCCGGAGCGCCCGATCCTAGGCTGCCCTGGCGCGGTGATTGAGGCGGGGGGCGCTGTGGCCACCGGGATGCCCAAAGGGCGCAGGCTCAGCCCGGGGGCGCCGGGTTGGGGATGCGCTGGGCAGCCCCCCCTCCCCCCTCCCCTGGCCAGCTGGCCATCTGCCCAGGCAGGGGATGGGGGGATGGGTCTTGTCATCCGGACCCCCTGGATCCAAAGTCGCCCCTGGAGCCCTGAATAGACTTAATGGGGAGGAGGGGGGCTTGTCATGCGGACCCCCTGGAGCCCTGAATCCCCAAATAGACTTAATGGGGGGAGGGGGGCTTGTCATCCGGACCCCCTGGAGCCCTGAACCCCCAAATAGACTTAATGGGAGGAGGGGGGCTTGTCATTCGGACCCCCTGGATCCGAAGTCACCCCTGGAGCCCTGAACCCCCAAATAGACTTAATGGGGGGAGGGGGGCTTGTCATGCGGACCCCCTGGAGCCCTGAATCCCCAAATAGACTTAATGGGGGGAGGGGGGCTTGTCATCCGGACCCCCTGGAGCCCTGAACCCCCAAATAGACTTAATGGGGAGGGGGGCTTGTCATCCGGACCCCCTGGAGCCCTGAACCCCCAAATAGACTTAATGGGGAGGGAGGCTTGTCATCCGGACCCCCTGGAGCCCTGAATCCCCAAATAGACTTAATGGGGGGAGGGGGGCTTGTCATCCGGACCCCCTGGAGCCCTGAACCCCCATATAGACTTAATGGGGGGAGGGGGGCTTGTCATCCGGACCCCCTGGAGCCCTGAATCCCCAAATAGACTTAATGGGGGGAGGGGGGCTTGTCATCCGGACCCCCTGGAGCCCTGAATCCCCAAATAGACTTAATGGGGGGAGGGGGGATTGTCATCCGGACCCCCTGGAGCCCTGAACCCCCAAATAGACTTAATGGGAGGAGGGGGGCTTGTCATCCGGACCCCCTGGATCCGAAGTCACCCCTGGAGCCCTGAACCCCCAAATAGACTTAATGGGGGGAGGAGTGCTTGTCATCCGGACCCCCTGGAGCCCTGAACCCCCAAATAGACTTAATGGGAGGAGGGGGGTTTGTCATTCGGAGCCCCTGGATCCGAAGTCACCCCTGGAGCCCTGAACCCCCAAATAGACTTAATGGGGAGGGAGGCTTGTCATGCGGACCCCCTGGAGCCCTGAACCCCCAAATAGACTTAAGGGGGGAGGGGGGCTTGTCATGCGGACCCCCTGGAGCCCTGAACCCCCAAATAGACAAGGGTGGGTGAGTGGGGAGCGAGGGGGTTTTCTTCCAGCAAATGCACCCGAACCTGCCCCCCCCAATGCCACCTCACCCACTCCCCAGCAGAAAGGCAGGTGTGCCCCTCCCTCCTAAAACGCTCAGTCTGCCCCCAACTCAACTTCTATGAGCCCCAGACTGTGGGGGGGAGGCCTGGGGAGTGGGGGGCCTAGGGAGTGGGGAGAGTGGGGTGGGGCGGTGGGGGGAGTGGGGACAATGGGAAATGGGGAGTGGAATGGGTGGGGAGTGGGGGGTGGGTAGAAGAGCCATGCACCAGTACTTGACCCGTTGATATATCATTCTCGGGTTGCCAAGCGGACTTGGAGAACTCGTTACATGCTGGAGGGGAGCATTCACACGTGCTTGCACGATCCGTGTTTGTTTGTTTGTTTATTTACCGGCATCCTGGGGTTGCAAAGCGGACTTTTTGCAAAATGGTTATTGCAAGGCCGGTGCGGGTGCGGGTGGGTGGGCCAGAGTTGAGATTCTCCCCCTCGGATTTTGTCTGAACTTTTTTTACAATTTTTTGCATGACGTGTTGGGTCCACCGTGGGGATGGAGGGGGGGGGCGAGGAGGAAGTGATGTCCTGAGCACGGTGACGTCATCCTCCCTGGGATGCAAATGAGGTGGGCTGCCTGGAGCAGCTGGACATGATGTCATCGGGGCTCGGGCGGGGACGCCGCCGGGTCCTAAAGCGAGATTTATCCATCCACGCCCGCTATTGCGGGTGGCGTCTGAATGACACCCGACACGCAGCTTGTTTGCACGGAATCGGCTGAAGGAAGGAATGCGAAAGGGCCGACAGATGCAAAAATGCAGACATATGATCGAAGATGCGTACAATTACAGGTTCACAGAGTCCTAAAAAAAGACTGGGAAGGGATTGAAGATGTGTGGACTTCAAGTCCCAGAATCCCCCAGTCAGCTGAGAATTCTGGGAGTGGAGTAGAATCATAACTTTATGTCACTGTGAATGTGTAGTAATCAGCATCCATTAAAATGAAATTTCATTGCATCCAGCTCTCAAAGGGGTCAGCACATCCAATATATATTACATAATATAACAGAATGAATAAATAAATACAGATAAATACAGACTGATGCATATACCCACATATATGGGAGCAAGGCAACGACTTGCCTGCAGGAGTTGTAAATGCTCCAACACTGGAAATTTTTAAGAAAATGTTGGATAACTGTCTGAGATGGTCTAGGGTTTTCTGCCTGGGCAGGGGGTTGGACTAGAAGGCCTCCAAGTTCCCTTCCAACTCTGTTGTTATTATTATATTGCATGTGTGGTGGCTCAGACTGCTAAGACAGTCTGTTATTAACACAGCTGCTTGCAGTTATTGCAAGTTCAAGTCCCACCAGGCCCAAGGTTGACTCAGCCTTCCATCCTTTATAAGGTAGGTAAAATGAGGACCCAGATTTGTTGGGGGCAATAAGTTGACTTTGTATATAATATACAAATGGATGAAGACTATTGCTTGACACGGTGTAAGCCGCCCTGAGTCTTCGGAGAAGGGCCGGATATAAATGCAAATTAAAAAAAAATAACATAGTCTAGTTCAGATCTATACCTGTCCATACATCTTCAAATTGCCAAGGTTAAGAAACACTGAACTAAAGCAATTCTAACAGAAGCTTTCAAGAAATCAAACTTAAGCATTGTCTGTACTGTGGTTATTATTCTTTTTTATTTATTAGAAAAGGCAAAAATGTTTCTTCTTCTTGGGCTTATTTCTTCCGATCCTTCCAACTTCCTCATTGAACGCTCTCAAGCAGATCGTTCTGCCTGATATCCTCTGCAAAAAAAATATTTTTTTAAAATAAAAATCAGGTTTTCTTTTGGCTTTTCAACTCTGCCCTTATCGTTTTTCTGTTCTACTGAAAGAAAAATTTACATTTAGTTTTTAAAGTTCTCACAAAGTTGCTTCTCAAACGAGCTTAATCACCTTCTTGTCCTTTGTTATTCTCACTTTTTTAAAAATCTGCTACATATTGCACGACCTCTGTAGATACCATATGCTAAATAAACAAAATAAAACGAATCAATTAAATTTTAAACACTTTTCTTCCCCTTTCAGACCCGTGGCCATTTTCTTGGATTTGAGACTAGACCAAGAGTGTCCAACTTTGGCAACTTTAAGCCTGGAGGACTTCAACTCCCAGAATTCCTCAGCCGGGGTCTCCAACCTTGGCAACTTGGCAAAGCTGGCTGGGGAATTCTGAGAGTTGAAGTCCTCCAGGCTTCAAGTTGCCAAGGTTGGTGACCACTGGACTAGACAAACAGTCCTTGACTTACAACCATTCACTTAGTGACCATTTTGAAGTTACAACAGCACTGGAAAAAGTAACTTACAACCACTCCTCACACTTACGACCATTTGCAGCATTCCCCATGGTCATGTGATCAAAATTCAGATATTTGGCAACTGATTTTTATTTATGACGATGGCGGTATCCCGGGGTCGCGGTATCCCCTTTTGCGACACTCCTAACAGACTTCCAACAAGCAATGGAGAAAGCTGGATTCGTTTAACGACCATGGCAAATAAAAGCTGTAAAATCAGACATGACGGACTTAGCAATCTCCTTGCCTGTCGACAAAAATTCTGGTTCCCATTGTCATAAATAGAGGAACAGTAATCTAAAATTAACAGAATGACAAGAGCTGGAAGGGACCTCGGAGGTCATCTAGTCAAACCCTCTGCCCAAGCAGGAGATCCTACACCATTTCTGACCAAGGGCAGTCCAGTCTCTTCTCGAAAGCTTCCAGTGATGAAGATCCCACAACTTCTGAAGGCAACTTTTGTTTCATTGGTTGATGGTTCTCACTTTCACAAAACTCCTCCTTATTTCCAGGTTGAATCTCTCCTTGGTCAGTTTCCATCCATTGTCCCTTGTCTGGCCTTCAGGTGCCTTGGAGAACAGCTTGACCCCTTCCTCCTCTCTGTGGCAGCCCCTCAAATATTGGAAGATGCTCTCATGTCTCCCCTGGTCCTTCTCTTCATTAAACTAAGATTAACAGATTAACAAGAGTTGTAAGGGACCTTGTAGGCCATCTAGTCCAACCCCCCTGTCCAAGAAGGAGATCCTACACCATTTCTGACAAATGGCAGTCCAATCTCTTCTTGAAAGCCTCCGTGATGAATCTCCCACAACTTCCAAAGGCAAGCTATTTAATCTCTCCTTGACCAGTGTCCATCCATTATTCCTTGTCTGGCCTTCAGGTGCCTTGGAGAATAGCTTGACCCCCTCCTCTCTGTGGCAGCCCCTCCAGTATTTTTTTTTATTTCTTTTTGTCACAACAGTATACATAAACAATTGTCATAAATAAAACAACAAATTGAAAGATGCTATCCTGTCTCCCCTGGTCCTTCTCTTCACTACACTAGCCATGCCCAGTAAATATTCACTCTTCTCTCTCCTCTTCATATTTATGTGATCCAAAAGCAATTTTCCACAGGCCAAGCATAATATCCTGCTCCTTCAAAATTTACATCAACACCTTTCTTTAGAAAAGGGATTACTAACTGATTCTAAAAATATTGCATGTATCTCATTGCACATATTTCGGAAACCTGTTTCTCTGGTGAGGAAATTTTAAGGATCTAAATTCTTATGGTTGGTCACACAGTCAACCAGATATTCAAACTGGATTTGGCATTTTTGTTATCCACCTATTAAGTCCTTCCCAAAAATCTGACATAGACAGATGTTGTTTGATAATATGAAAGGTATCGTTGACAGAATGTCAGCCGTTCCAAGCAAAGCTGCCTTTTGCAATTGACCGATGAGGATTTTGTCAATGCCAAGGATATTCAAGCGATGTTCCAGATGTTTGGGATTGCATCCAGAGCACAACTTGAAAATTTAATTGTGGTTGATTGCAGAGACTGGATTTGGCATTTTATCCCCAATTGAGTCCTTCCCAAGGACCCGGGATAGCCAGATGCCGTTGTTTTGAAAAGGCACCTCTGAGATAACCAGGGATAGGCAGATACGATTGTCTGAAGGTGTTACAAGAAGGTGTAAGCTGTTCTGAGTGAAGCTGCCTTCTGCAATTGACCGATGGGGATTTTGTCAATGCCGATGGTGTTCAAACTGTCCTCCAGATGTTTGGGGATTGCACCCAAGGTGGCTATTACTATTATTATTCCATTCTTCCAAGATGTTCATGGAAGGTATCTAAATCTCTCCTCCCTTTTATCTTTATAGTACATGTGTATCTGTCTGTCTGTCTACCTATCCATCCATCCACACATCTACCTACTTATCATCTATCTATGGTCACTATGGATGACTCTATCATCTATCTATCTATCTATCCATCCATTTATCCATCTATTTATTTATCCATCCATCCATCTGCCATCTATCCATCCACCCATCTACCTACCTATCATCTATCTATGGTCACTATGGATGACCCTATCTATCTATCTATCTATCTATCTATCTATCTATCTATCTATCTATCTATCCATCCATCCACATATCTATCCATCCATTTATCCATCCATCCATCTATCTATCATCCATCCATTTATCCATCTATTTATTTATCCATCCATCCATCTGCCATCTATCCATTCACCCGTCTACCTACCTATCATCTATCTATGGTCACTATGGATGACCCTATCTATCTATCTATCTATCTATCTATCTATCTATCTATCTATCTATCGTCTATCATCTCTATATCTCTATCTATCCATCCATTCATTCATCAATATCTCTATTATCTCTCTCTCTCTCTTGATCTATCTATCTATCATATATCTATCTATCTATCTATGTATCATCTATCCATCCATTTATCCATCCATCCATCCATCTACGATCTATTCATCCACCCATCTACCTACCTATCATCTATCTATGGTCACTATGGATGACTTTATCTATCTATCTATCTATCTATCTATCTATCTATCTATCTATCTATCTATCTATCTACTGTATCTCTCTCTTTCTTCTATCTTCCATCTCTCTCTCTCTCTCCTCTCTCTATCTTCCATCTATCTATCTATCTATCTATCTATCTATCTATCTATCTATCTATCGTATCTTATCGCCTCTCTCTCTCTCTGTCTCTCTTTCAGAAACCTCAGACATGGGGGGGTCTTCTTTCTTTGGAGAGCAACTGTGGGAGTGTCTGTTTGTGGGTGGGGAAGACCCCTCCCTCTGAGGGAGAAATAGGACGGATAAATAAAAAATAAACAAATAAAGCATTCTGAAGAGACCCTCCCAACCAGAGAAGGGCTCTGAGTGGGTCTCTCTGTCTGGGCTCTGGGCAATGGGCCCCTTCGATGGGGTAACATCCCCCAACACAGCGTGGGCAGGGTTCCCACATGGGGTCAGGGGTGGGCTGGAGTTTTCAACCCTCCCCGCTTCCTTCTGTTTCTTCAGTTGCTTCTGTGCTATTGCTTAAAGCAAAAACTGTCATTCATTTATTTATGGAGTCTTCATACAGATGTGTAGCTGCTTCATTAGCACCCAAAGCGATGGAAAAAGGCACTACCGTCATTTCAGGTCACGGTTTAATTTTGCAAAAAAAAAAAAAGTAAAAAAAGAGCTGGAGCTTTCAGGTAGGTTATTCCTCCCTCCTAAAAATCGAGGTTGGTCCATGATGGCAATTGTGCTAAACCAGAATCAATCTTAATCTCATGGCCTGGTTTTGCAGGATACTTATCTATGGTGAATTAAACCTAATTTTCTGGGTTTGGATGACATGTTCTTTTTTTTCACACTTCCTTGGAATAAAAAAAGAAAAATTAACGAAGAACCAAAAAGGATGTAACCCTGCAATTTACCTGTAACTTTTTAAAAAGTAAATAAATAACGCTAAAGGAAGTTGTCCTGCTTAAAATAACTTCTAAAGATTCTGTAAATCCTCTTAATTGCCCCTTGTAGATTTTAATAATTGCTGTAACTTTTAATTATTTAAATGTTTACAGATTGCATATAATTATAGTACTCTGGTTGCAAATCAAGCATACATTTGTCCTTCTGATATATACACAGGTAGTCCTCAACTTTTTTGTTTAGTGACCGTTCAGAGTTACAACAGCACTGAAAAAAAAGACTTAGGACCATTTTTCACACTTACAACCGTTGGTCACATGATCATAATTTCAGACGCTTGGCAACTGACTCATAGTTATGACGGTTGCAGTGTCCTGGGGCCACATGATCCCGTTTTGCAACCTTCTGAGAAGCGAAGTCCATGGGGAAGCCAGTTTCATTTAATGACCATGTGATTCACTTAACAACTTGAGTGTTTCACTTAACAACTGTTTACTAGATAGGTCGTAAAATGAGGTAAAACTCACTTAATGGTCTTGCTCAACAGTAGAAATTTTGGGCTCAAGTGTGGTCTTAAGTCAAGGACTTGTCTATAATAATACTTGGTGGCTGGAAACTGAGCACAGATTCGTCCTTCTGATGTTGTACGGTTTTTTTTCTATCCACCATGCATAATTCTTAACATTTTTCCCAGTAAATTTATTAAACCTTATTACCTGTGCTGGCTGAGGGACTCTAGGAGTTGGAAGTTCACATATTTCAAAGTTGCTTTTGTTGTGAAACATGGGTTTATATCAGGATGAGTTTACAATTCCCAAATCTCCAATTTCATCCAATTTCTACTAACCTCCAAGATGGATCATACAAGAGAATAAAAGAGAATTAGATGCTTTAATATTTTTTTTTACTGATTCCAATGCATTTTACTGTTTTCATTGTTTTAACGTGTGTTTTTTTTAAAAAAAATTTAATTGGAATACATGTTTTGAATTGCGAACTGCCCAGAGTCATTTGCTGAGATGGGTGGCTATAGAAATTAAATAAATAAATACAAATAAATAAATATATACACACACAACGTTGAGCTTTTTGTCATATCGGCCTCAATGGATGTCAAAAAGAAATTAATGTCCCATTCTTTAAGGCAGGGGTCTCCAACCTTGGTCCCTTTAAGACTTGTGGACTTCAACTCCCAGAGTCCCTCAGCCAGCAAAGCTGGCTGAGGAACTCTGGGAGTTGAAGTCCACAAGTCTTAAAGGGACCAAGGTTGGAGACCCCTGCACTAAACCAATGATTTTCAACCTTGGTACCTTTAAGAAGGGTGGACTTCAACTCCCAGAATTCCTGAGCTAGCTAGCAAGGGTGGCTGGGGGATTCTGGGAGTTGAAGTCCACCCATCTTAAAGTGGCCAAGGTGGCAAAATTTTGTTTTAAAGGGAATCTTTCCCTAATCCATGAAAACAGAACTTAGAAACTCATTATTCTGAAGTGTGAGTGAATGATTACTGTCAATTTGAGAGATTAACGCCCGTTGGATTTTTCTAAATTGGATTACGGTCTTAGCAGCGTTAACTGATTCCACCAAAGCCTCTCACAACAACGGAGGCATTTCAAAGCCAGCAACAGCGTTTCTCCAATCTAGGGGGTTCCCTAGCTGCTTAGTGGCTTGGTGTGGGTCGTGGCTTGGCCCCATGTGCAAATTCAGGCACTATGCAGCCTCTTAAGTTTTAATTACTCTTCTCTTATGGAAGTATATGAAGGAGAGGGGAGGGAGAAAAAAGGGGAGGGAGGGAGGGGTAAGAGAGGGCAGGGGAAAAGAGAAGGGAAAGGAAAGGAAAAGAAAGGGAGGGGAGGGGAGGGGAGGGAGAGAAGGGAAGGGAAAAAAGAAGGGAAGGGAAGGGAGAAGAGAAGGGAAAGGAAAGGAAAAAAGAAGGAAAGGGAAGGGAAGGGAGGGGAAGGGAAAAGGAGGGAGGGAGGGGTAAGAGAGGCAGGGGAAAAGAGAAGGAAAGGAAAGGAAAAGAAAGGAGGGAGGGAGGGGTAAGAGAGGGCAGGGGAAAAGAGAAGGAAAGGAAGGAGAAGAGAAGGGAAAGGAAAGGAAAAAAGAAGGAAAGGGAAGGGAAGGGAGGGGAAGGGAAAAGGAGGGAAGGGAAAGGAAGGGGAGAGAGAAGAGAAGAGAAGAGAAGAGCAGCTTTTCTTTGACCAAGGAGGTTAGACACACAAGAAATTTATAATTATATAGTTATAAATTAAAGGTAGGTAAATTATATAATTTATAAAAATAGAATATTGATTTACGGGGGGGTCCTGGAGGGAAGTTCCGGAACCCCTTTGGATTAGGCTCAACCTGATCCCTGCAGGAAATCTAGGATCTCTTTAGATTAATTGTGAGGGAGAAACTTCCTCACAGTGAGGACAATTAACCAGTGGAACAGCTTGCCACCAGAAGTTGTGGTGCTCCAATGCCGGAGGTTTTTTAAGAAGAGTCTGGACAGTCACTGGTCTGAAATGGGATAGGCTCTCCTGCTTGAGGAAGGGGCTGGACTAGAAGACCTCCAGGGTCCCTTCCTGCTCTATTCTGATTCTGAGTCCATTGTAGATCCGGATTATTTAACCACTAGACTGAAGGTTTATGTAGCTGTAAGGTGAGTGGCTGTAGCCGTGTATATGAAAGGGGCAATCAAAAACGGGTTTTAAAAGTCAGAATTGTAACCATCTAATAATTTAAAAACCCCTATTTTACATGTGTTTCATGGAAATAGGAGCAGAGCTTCAATCAGGCTTCTCGAGGGTTTTTTTAGATACCTTTGCAGACACACCTGGTGCAGAAGTTGGATTGGCCTCCCTGAAGCTCAGAAATCTCCCCCAGAGGTGATCTTCAGCCTAAGTACAGTTCTAGAAAACGGAGGAGCAATAAGCAATAAAGGCAATAAAAGAATAAATTGAGAGGCCAGGTTCAAAGGTCTGGACTGGAGTGACATACTCAGGACAGGATATGTGGGAATTCTATCGCCATCTGAGATGTTTTAAACAAAGTTTTTAAGCATTTCTGCAGAGGCTGCTCTGTGCCCCTCTTGGTGCCAAAAATTCATAAAGTAAGAAAGAGAGAGAGAGTCAAAGAAAGGAGCGAGAGAAAGGAAAGAGGGAAAGAAAAAGTAGAGGAGAAAGATTAAGAAAGAAAAGAGGAAGAGAGAAAGGGAAAGAAAGGAAGGAAAAAGTTGAAGAAAGGAAGGAAGGAAGGAAGGAAGGAAGGAAGGAAGGAAGGAAGGAAGGAAGGAAGGAAGGAAAAGGGTTGAAGACAGAAGTGAAAGAAAAAATAAAAGAAAAATACTGAAAGTGATAAGAAAGGAGGAGAAGAAAGAAAAATAAAAAGAAAGAAAAAATAAAGAAAGAAAAAATGAAGGAAGGAAAGAAGGAAAGAGAAAGAAAGAAAGAAAAAGAAAGAAAGGAAGGAAGGTAGAAAGAAAGAAAAAGAAATTTAAAGGCCTGTATTTATGATAGTCCTATTCCCAGCTGGCATCCGAGAAGCAAAGTCAATGGAGAAGGCTGATCCGCTTAACGGCCATGTGATTCACTTAACAACCACATTAATGCACCTTTATCTTAATAGAGATGCTACCATTGGCCGGAGGATGGAATGGATCGGAAGTAACAGCATACGGATGGGCCTCGACTTATGACAACAATGGAGCCCCAAATTTCCATTGCTAAGCAAGACAGTTGCTAAGTGAGCTGTGACCCGTTTAGTGACCATCTGTGCCGCTTAAATTCTTAAGTGAATCATGTGGTCATTTAGCAAATTTGGCTTTGGCTTTAACCAGTTTAGGAAGGTCCCGAATGTGGACACAGCAACCGTCATGAGTCAGTTGCCAAGCGCCCAAAATTTGATCACATGACCATGGGGATGCTGCAACGGTCGTTAAGTGTGAAAACAGGTCACAAGTCCAGTTTTTCAGCGCCGTTGCAACTTCAGTCACTACACGAAAGGTTTTAAGCCCAGGACTGTACTGCTATCTTAACAAAAAAATATGTGCTCATTTTCAATGCATATTTTTCTTTATCATAAAGACGCATACAATCGTCTCCAGGTTGAAATGGATCAGAAGTAACACAATAACTAATAAATAAATAAAAACAACACACCAATGTCCTTGGAGGGATGAAAATACCCCAGGAAAAAAGTTCAGTGTGATGCCCATTCTATTTTCGTGGCACAGCAATGCCAGGGGTCACTCCTGGTCATCGTGACCCACCACTCTCATTTTATTTATTTATTATTTACATTTCTATACCGCCCTTCTCCGAAGACTCAGGGCGGTTTACAGCCAAGTTAAAAAGACATATACAAAAATTAAAACACAATATTTGAAATTTAAAAATCTGAAACCATAAGGCCGAATATTAAAATAACAAGAAATAAAACCACTCAATTAAAAATTACTCTTAGGCCAACCCTGCTCGTTGAAACAAAAAAGTCTTGAGCTCCCCCTTAAAGGCCCGGAGGTCGGGAAGAAGGCGTAGCCTCAGAGGCAGTTCGTTCCATAGGGTAGGTGCCCCCACAGAGAAGGCTCTTCCCCTGGGGGCCGCCAGCCAACATTGTTTAGCTGACGGCACCCCGAGGAGACCCTCCCTGTGGGAGCGCACAGGTTGATGGGAGGCTATTGGCGGCAGTAGGCGGTCCCGTAAGTAACCTGGTCCTATGCCATGGAGCACTTTAAAGGTGATCACCAACACCTTGAATTGCACGCTGAAGACCACCGGCAACCAGTGCAGCTTGCGTAGGAGAGGTGTTATATGGAAGCTCCGAGACGCTCCCTCTATCCCCCGCGCAGTCGCATTCTGCACCAGTTGAAGTCTCCCGGTGCTCTTCAAGGGGAGCCCCATGTAGAGAGC
Source organism: Ahaetulla prasina (assembly GCF_028640845.1). NCBI lineage: Eukaryota > Metazoa > Chordata > Lepidosauria > Squamata > Colubridae > Ahaetulla > Ahaetulla prasina. The sequence continues at coordinate 2,270,676 of NC_080539.1, forward strand.
ATTGCAGTAATCCAGGCGGGAGGTAACGAGGGCATGAAGACCACCCAGATGCTGGTTGAGCCTAGAAATGCCAACCAGCCCTGGTTGGCACTTGGCAGGCTACAAGTGAACCAATTTCTCAGGCTTGGGGTAATGCCCCCAAACCTCAGCTCACCTCCCCCATACAGCCTCAAACCTGGTGGGCAACGAGCATGGCACCAACCCCCCCCCCCAGCCACTAGCTACGGGTGGGGACCGCACCCAGCTGGCACTTTGCAAACCCCGGTGGGAACTTCTCTGCAAAGGGCGCGGGTGCAAGCAGAGGGGGGGGGTGGAGAGGAAGGTTTGGGGATGCCGGGCCCCACCTGGGGGGCACACTGGGCCCCCCACCCTCTCTGCCATCGCTCCAGCTTCACTTCCGGCCACCCTCCGCCCCCCACCCCCGCCAAGCAGAGCCGCCGGAGGACAGCGAGGGACCCCCGCAGACCTCCCACCCCCCCGAAGGAAGAGAGACGCCCGGAACGCCCGCAAGCGCCGCCGCACAGGTGGGACCAACCAGGGCTTTTGCAACCTGGCGCCCGCGGGCGGCCCCGCCCGTTAACAGCCTTTTCCCACGCTTGGGGGGGGAGGGGGATGGAGGTCGGGCGGTGCCTGTGATGGGGGGGGGCTTCCTCTCGCGGGAACGGGCGGCAGGGCGGGTAGGGTGGTGCCCGCGGCCACTCCAAGCCCCATGGTTCCCGGCTGAAGCGGGCTGCGGCGTTTGCCAGGGAGCCGGGGCGCCCCCCCTCCACGCGACCCCCTTTGTGTGCCGCGGCGGGGGCGCCTCCCCCTCCTCTTCGACCTTCCTCCTCCTCCTCCTTTTGCCTCTTCCTCCGCCTCTTCCTCCTCCTCCTCCTCCTTCTTCTCTGCCAGCGTGCCAGCAGCTCCAGGGCCCGCGGAGGCGGCTCGGCTCCCCCGCCCGCCCGGTGCCCGCGGCGCCCATGCGGCTGCAGCCCCCGCCAGCCCCTCGCCCCGGTGCCAGGAGGATGCTGGCCGCCTCTCCCCGAGCCAGCAAGGGAGCCGAGAGCCGCTACCCGCTGCACGCGCTGGTCTGGCACGATCGCCCCGCCGAGCTGGAGAGGATGCTCAGCGGCGGGGAGCAGGTGGGTCGCGGCCGCGGGGTCCGCAGGGGGAGAGGCCGGCGTTGCATCCCTCCGAGGACCGGGAGGCAGGGCCGCGGGGCTGGGGCTGGGGGTGCGGAGGCATCCGGAGGGCGAGGCTGCGGGGATTCCCCCCCCCACTCCCCACTTAAAGCGGGTGGGGGGATGTCTCGGCGACCCCTCCCCTGCGCTCAGCCCGAGCAAAGGGCATCTTGGAAAAAGGGGCCTTTTTGTTCAGCATCTTCCGTGGGGCGGGGGGAGGGGACGGGAAGGGGGGGGCAGCGCCTCACCTTTTCCCAGCTCCAGCATCTCTGTCTCTCCCCCCCTCCCCTCCCCACCTCAGATACAGATGGTTGGAAAGGGACCTTGTAGGTCATCTAGTCCAACCCCATGGGTCCTTGGGGGGGAAGCCCCCCCTCCTCCTGCTCCACCGCTGTTTTGGGGGGGGCTGCCTCTGTCCACAGTTCCTTCCTTGTCCAGCAGCTGCCCTTCCCTTCCCTCCTGACTGCCACCCTCACTCCCCAAGCCCCCAGGCCAGATGGGCAGCTGGAACTCCAGGTGTGACCCCCCCACAGTGAATTTAAGACCAATCCCCCCCTTAAAACAATAGAGGGGATCTTTGGGTGATTAAACAATTATAGGTGGTCCTTGGCTTACAATGGTTCACTTAGCGACCGTCTGAAATGACAACAAGTATCTTAGGACCATTGTTCACTCTTCCGACCCGTTGCAGCCTCCCCCGTGGTCACGTGATCAAAATTCAGGCAAGCTCGGCAACTGACTCGTACTTACGACGGTTGCCGTGTCCTTTGGGGGATGGTGGCGTCGCGTGATCCCCTGTCGCGACCTTCAGACAAGCGAAGTCACAGTGGGGAAACCGGATCCGCCTCACAACCGCGTTCCTCATTTAACAACGGCAGCGATCCACTTCACGAACGTGGGAAGAAAAGTCATAAAATGGGGCAAAACTCACTTAACGGATTTCTCACTCAGCAACCTAAATTGTGGGCTTTGTTGGGGGCCGTAAGTTGTATTTTCCAGTGGGCCTGGTTGCGGCCGCTGTTTTTGGCTTCAAAGATTCCTGTCCAAGAGCAGTCTACCTCTTGACCTCTGATGGGTTGAGGTCACTGGACAATTTTAAGAGACTAGACACCTACCTGTCTCAAATGGTACAGGGTTTCCTGGCTTGAGTAGGGGGCTGGACTAGAGGATCTCCAAGGCCCCTTCCAACTCTACTCTGTTTGTTTGATTGATTGATAGCCTTCAGAGATCACCTGTGAGGTTTTCTGTCGCTTCTAACAGCAAAATTTCTGGATTTAGCTTCACTCATGGATTTGTACCATTTGACAGGTAGTCCTTGACTTACAACAGTTCATTTAGGGACCGTTTTAAAAGGACAAAGGCACCAAAAAGAGTGACTTGCGACCGTTCGTTCATACTTACAACCGTTACAGCATCCCTGTGGTCACGTGATCAAAATTCGGATGCTTGGCAGTCGACTCATGTTTATGACGGTCGCATTGTGATCCCTCTTTTGTGACCTGAGCAGGGAATCCAGATTCACTTAACAATTAACAACTGCAGTGACTGCCTTAACGACTGTGGCAAGAAAGGCCGTAAGATGAGGCAAAACTCAAACTGTCTCACTTAGCAATAGACCTTTGGGGGGGGCTCCATTGTGGTCTTAAGTCAGGGACTTCCTGTATGTGGTAAAACGCTTATATTATTTATTTGCTTGTTATCTATTGATTTGATTTCTATGCCACGCGTCTATGCCTAAAGTTTTGTCTTGCTAGAGAGTTGGGTTAAAACAGTCCTCCAAGCAAAAGGCCAACTCCAAGCGTTGGGCTGACTTGTCTAAAGATGGAGCCTCCATGTTTAGCAGCAGTATACCTGCGAGGAATGGAAGGTGGGAAGGCGCAAACAGGCTAAAGTCAGAATGGGGAACCATCTCCTCCCATTCAGCTGCGATGGCATTGGCCATCGTTGGCTCCGATCACTGGGGTGTAACTTCCTTACCGTTTGGAAATCCTGGTTTATTTGCAAGCCACGTTTCAGCAAACCACGATGTAGCGTCCTGGGTGAACCCGGGAAGAGCCCAATCGTTAGATCTTTGGAGCACCATTGTGGAGCTCATCCGTGCAAACCCAGCCCTGGATGTACAGGTCAGGGGTCTCCAACCTTGGTCCCTTTAAGACTTGTGGACTTCAGCTTTGCTGGCTGAGGGACTCTGGGAGTTGAAGTCCACAAGTCTTAAAGGGACCAAGGTTGGAGATTCCTGGTACAGGTAACCTTCAACTTACAAAGAGACCAGTCCTCTCATTTGCGACCGTGGCAGCATCCCCATGGTTACGTAACCAAAATTCAGGCGATTGTCATCCATCGTGTATTTCTGATGCTTGTAGCATCCCGGGGTCGTATGATGGCCCTATGTGACCTTCCCAAATGGCTGGATTTGCTTAATGACCGTGTGATTGACTTAACGGCCGCAGTGATTCGCTTACTAACCGGGACCAAAAAGGTCGTACAATCAAGCCCGCCTCACTTAACAACCAAAGGAAATTCTAGTCTCAGATATGGTCGGAAGTCAAGGATTTCCTGTGCGTGAATTGGAAAATGTAGGTGTTAGATCAAGAGGACTAGCACCAACGTGATTCCTTGTTGACCGGAGCTGAGTTCCAGTCCACGTAGCCTCCCCCGTGACCTGCAGAGATGCTGGGGGTTGACTTCTCATAAGACAATGAACACAATTGTTGTTTCCCTGGGCTCTTCTCACTGCTGGGAGAGGAAAACAGATTCCCTAGCGGAGCAGGCTTCCCGGATGATCTCTTGGGATCCCTTTTCCCATAATGCCAGATTCCAGGGCCAGGATCATCAGGGGAATGAAACCCCAACCTGTCTCTGTTGTTTGCAAGATGCCAGGCTCCCTGCTCGCCTCTGCTTTTGTTGTCTCTCTCTCTCTGTGTGTTATTTATCCGTGTTGTATGAGGATGTGCCACGCCCGCTTTGGCATGGCCGGGTCAGTTGTGTGTCAACACAAAAAATCCTAGGTTCACACGGGTCATATTTGCCATTGGGGAAAGTCCAGACAGACCTCTGTGTGTTTGTGTGTGTGTGTGTGTTTGTGTGTGTGTGTTTGTGGGCCCTCTTTTGGGGGTTTGGGAGAAAGTCAGAATCACGACAAACGTGCCTGAAATGCAGAATGGCATGACAGAGGCTGTGTTGAGATGTTTTGTCATGGTGATGTGAAAAAGTACAGCCACCACCACAACCACGACAAATATTGAAAGAGAAGTGAGTTGTAGATATTGGCTCCAAATATTTGAAATCTGCCTGGTCCCAGGGCTCATTAAGATTATTTTCCTTCTCTCTTTCTCTTTTTCCATCCATCCATCCTCCCTTCCTTCCTTTCCTCCTTCCTTCCTTCCTTCCTTCCTTCCTTCCTTCCTTCCTTCCTTCCTTCCTTCCTTCCTTCCTTCTTCCCTCCCTCCCTCCCTCCCTAGACAGACACATGTTTTTGAAGGTGTTTATTTTATAGGAAGTTACAGATCTCTGCTGGATTATCTGTCTTTGCACGTTCTGTTTAAGTTTTTAGAATTGTGCAATCAGGAGGAGCCACATGGAGCTTGGAGTCCCAACACGGACCATTGCCAGGTTCGGCAGCCAGCCTGAAAGGTGGCAGGATCTCCTGCTTTGATCGCCCCAATACTGACATCGTGGCTGACCACAGAAGGCTCAGGGGCGTTGGGTGTATTTAGTATTTGGATGGGAGACCACTAAGAGACCCCAGGTGTGCGATCAAGGCTGGAAATCAAGGAACCAGTTTTTGGAAATTAAATATATTTATTTCCCACTAGAAATTTCTAGGTTGTTGCAATCTGGTGGGAAATCTGTAAAACGTGCCCACCGTAAGACCTGAGGACTTCAACTCGCAGAATTCTCCAGCCAGCCAGCAATTCTACAAACACTCCTCTAAATTTTTTCATAGCAAACAATAATAAAATTTGCTGTGCTATTTTGGGGTGGAATGGGGGGGGTCCTTTCCTGCTGATTTTAGAATGGAGCAAGAAAGCTTTAACCTAAAACGGCTCTAAAAATCCCAAAATTGGATATATGACTCTTTTGTTGCAAATTACGGACAGATAGTCCTCGGCTTACACAATTGAGCCCAAAATTTCTGTTGTTAAATGAGACATTGGTTAAGCTTTGCCCCATTGTACAACTTTTCTTGCCTCAGTCATTAAGTGAGTCACTGCAGTGGTTGTTAAAGCCGGTTGTTAAGTGAATCTGGCTTCCCCCTGGACTTTGCTTGCCGGAAGGTCAAAAAAGGGGATCACGTGACCCCCACCCACCCACCCCCGGCACGCTGCAACCGTCATAAGTACATGCCAGTTGCTAAGCGTCTGAATTCCAAGCGACGACACTTTGGTCACGTGACCATGGGGATCCTGCAGTGGTCATAAGTGTGAAAAACTCATCATGAGACATTTTTTTCCACTGCCGTTGTGACTTAGAACGGTCACTAAACGAATGTTGTAAGTCGAGGACTACCTGTAGAGCCACCTGTCTCACAGATACGTGACTCTAGGTGGCACAGAACCCGACAACAGTTACGAACTCCGTAGTAGTCTAAAAACAATAAAACAAATAAAACAAACAGATTAAAGTAAACAGATATAATAAACAGTAAAAAAAAAAGAATGAAAGGAGGAGGAGAACAATCAGTCACATAATTTCGTCTACCCAGTTTTATCATCCTGGGATAAACAAGGATGATGAATAAAGATACGTTTTAAGGGACTTGCCTAAAATTGACAGAATTGGGGCATCATTCGGCTTATCAGAATACAGAATAACAGAGTTGGAAGGGACCTTGGAGGTCTTCTAGTCCAGCCCCCTGCTCAAGCAGGAGAACCTCTACCATTCCAGACAAATGTTTGTGGAATTTCTTCTTAAAAACCTAGGAAGGAAGGAAGGAAGGAAGGAAGGAAGGAAGGAAGGAAGGAAGGAAGGAAGGAAGGTAGGGGAAGGGAAGGGAAGGAAGGAGGGAAGAAAGGATAACCAAATTGGAAGGGGCCTTGGAGATCTTCTAGTCCAACCCCTGGCTCAAGCAGGAGACCTTATACCGTTTCAGACAAATGGCTGTCCAATCTCTTCTTGAAAACCTCTAGTGACTGATCACCCACGATTTCTGGTGGCAAGCTGTTCCACAGGTTAATTGTTCTCACTGTCAGGAAATTTCTCCTTAGTTCTAGGTTGCTTCTCTCCTTGATTAGTTTCCATCAATTTCTTTTTGTCCTGTTTTCAGTGCTTTGGACATTAAGTTGACCCCCCCTCTTCTCTCTGACAGCCCTTCAAATATTAGAGCCCTGCTATCATGTCTCCTCTAGTCCTTCTTTTCATTAAACTAGACATACCCAGTTCCTGCAACCGTTCTTCATATGTTTTAGCCTCCAGTCCCCTAATCATCTTTGTTGCTCTTCTCTGCACTCTTTCTAGAGTCTCAGCATCTTTTTTTAGATCGTGGCGACCAAAACTGAATGCAATATTCCAAGTGTGGCCTTACCAAGGCATTATAAAGTGGTATTAACACTTCACGTGATCTTGATTCTATCCCTCTGTTTATGCAGCCCAGAACTGTGTTGGCTTTTTTGGCAGCTGCTGCACACTTCTGGCTCATATTTAAATGGTTATCCACTAGGACTCCAAGATCCCTCTCACAGGTACTACTATTGAGCAAGGTATCACATATACGGTACCTGTGCATTTTAGTTTTTTGGCCTAAATGTAGAATCTTATTTTTTTCCCTCTTGAATTTCATTTTGTTAGATAGCGCCCAATGTTCTAGTCTGTCAAGATCCTTCTGTATCTTGAGCGTATCTTCTGGAGTGTTGGCTATTCCTGCCAGCTTGGTGTCATCTGCAAATTTGGCTTGGTTCCCACCAGGCAGGACCTGATCCTTTGGAGCAGGGGTCTCCAACCTTGGGAACTTTATGACTAGTGGACTTTAACTCCCAGAATTCCTCAGCCAGCGCATGCTGGCTGAGGAATTCTGGGAGTTGAAGTCCACAAATCGTAAAGCTGTCAAGGTTGGAGATCCCTCCTTTGGAAGCAAGATGCACAGAATAGCCCTCCTGCTTGTCCTGACCGCAGGAGAAGACACAATCAGGAAAGTCATTGTACACAGTCCAGGCTAAAGAGTTGATGTATTGCAAGCATGGATAATGACATTAGAAGAATACAAAGGATTTTGTATTCGAAGGCAAGGATACGATACACGATTTCCCTAGAATCAAAAAAAATTTGATAAATATGAAGAGGGGAGTATTTTGATAGTAGAAGTAATGATGAATTATAAACGACATTATCAACAGTAATCTATGCACCAAATGCTAACCAAGACGTTTCTTACGGACATAAACCCCCCCCCCGACAGAAATAGAATATGATAACATCTGTATTGTGGGAGATTTTAACGCCGTTGTTGATGCAAAATTAGACTATAAAAGTAGCAAAACAAACCCAAAAACCTAGGGGAACTTTATCAAAGACCTTTTTTAAAATGATGGAGGAATTAGGAGTTAAAGATGCTTGGAGGGAATTAACACCAGACAAAAGACAATATACTATCTATTCGAAGATGCATAAATCATGGTCGAGAATTGACATAACATGGATGTCACTGGAATTGCGAGAGAATATATAAGAAGTTAGACGTGAAGTTAAGTCTTTGGGCAGCAAGGAGGAAACTGGTAATTGTGGTTGTTATTTTTTTGCTGATATCTCTGTAGATCTTCTCTGCTCAGCCTCTCTCCCCCTCCCAGGAAAAAAACCCTTTGCCACTTGTTTTCCTGCTGCACTGATAAATGTTAGTTCCGCTTATTTGCAATTAACACTCAGCTTCTAGAAGAACAGAGGACTGTAAGAAACCTCTGGGGAAGGTTGGCAATGAAATTATTCTCACCTCTTGCAAAGAGCTCCCAAGAGAATTTTGGCCGACACTCGCCTTGTTTCTGAGCCAGCCAGCATTGCTTTAAAACGGGTGGACTTCCGCTCCCAGAATTCCCCAGCCAGCCTGCTTGAAGAGGGGAGAACTTCCACTCCCAGAATCGCCCAGCCAGCATGCTTTAAGAGGGGAAGACTTCCACTCCCAGAATCCCCCAGCCAGCCTGCTTTAAGAGGGGAGGACTTCCACTCCCAGAATCCCTCAGCCAGCCTGCTTTAAGAGGGGAAGACTTCCACTCCCAGAATCCCTCAGCCAGCCTGCTTTAAGAGGGGAAGACTTCCGCTCCCAGAATTCCCCAGCCAGCCTGCTTTAAGAGGGGAAGACTTCCACTCCCAGAATCCCTCAGCCAGCATGCTTTAAGATGGGTGGACTTCCACTCCCAGAATCCCCCAGCCAGCCTGCTTTAAGAGGGGAGGACTTCCACTCCCAGAATTCCCCAGCCAGCATGCTTTAAGAGGGGAGGACTTCCACTCCCAGAATTCCCCAGCCAGCCTGCTTTAAGAGGGGAGGACTTCCACTCCCAGAATCCCCCAGCCAGCCTGCTTTAAGAGGGGAGGACTTCCACTCCCAGAATCCCCCAGCCAGCCTGCTTTAAGAGGGGAGGACTTCCACTCCCAGAATCCCCCAGGCAGCCTGCTTGAAGAGGGGAGGACTTCCACTCCCAGAATCCCCCAGCCAGCCTGCTTTAAGAGGGGAGGACTTCCACTCCCAGAATTCCCCAACCAGCCTGCTTTAAGAGGGGAGGACTTCCACTCCCAGAATCCCCCAGCCAGCCTGCTTTAAGAGGGGAGGACTTCCACTCCCAGAATCCCCCAACCAGCCTGCTTTAAGAGGGGAGGACTTCCACTCCCAGAATTCCAGCCAGCGTGCTTTAAGAGGGGAGGACTTCCACTCCCAGAATCCCCCAACCAGCCTGCTTTAAGAGGGGAGGACTTCCACTCCCAGAATCCCCCAGCCAGCAATGCTTTAAGAGGGGAGGACTTCCACTCCCAGAATTCCCCAGCCAGCCTGCTTGAAGAGGGGAGGACTTCCACTCCCAGAATCCCCCAGGCAGCCTGCTTGAAGAGGGGAGGACTTCCACTCCCAGAATCCCCCAGCCAGCCTGCTTTAAGAGGGGAGGACTTCCACTCCCAGAATCCCCCAGCCAGCCTGCTTTAAGAGGGGAGGACTTCCACTCCCAGAATCCCCCAGGCAGCCTGCTTGAAGAGGGGAGGACTTCCACTCCCAGAATCCCCCAGCCAGCCTGCTTTAAGAGGGGAGGACTTCCACTCCCAGAATCCCCCAGGCAGCCTGCTTGAAGAGGGATGGACTTCCAGAATTCCCCAGCCAGCATGGATGTGTCAACCCGTCTCCTGTGTGGGATGCTTTAATTTGGATTCCTAGGATTTGCAAGTATTTGCAGGTATTACTCGACTTAGTGACCATGCAAAGTTACAACAGCACTGAAAAACGTGTCGTATGACCATTTTTACACGTATGACCGTTGCAGCATCCCCTTGGTCATGTGATTTGCATTCGGATGCTTGGCAACTGACTCACATTTATGACGGGTCACAGTGTCCCAGGATCCCTTTTGTGACCGTCTGACAAGCAAAGTCAATGGGGAAACCAGGTTTACTTAACATCTGTGTGACTGACGTAACAATTTAGGATTCACTTCAGAAGCCTGGCAAGAAATGACATTTATTTATTTACTAAGCTGATGGGCCACCCATCTTAGCACAGGATGATTCTGGGTGGCTTAACAACTTAACACTTAACAGTCGTCTCGTTTAGCAAGTGATGAGCTGGACTCCGTGGTTGGTTGCAAGTCAAAAATAACCCTAGAAAACAGTCCAGGAGTTTTCTTGGTGTGGTTTCCGAGTGAATTCTCCTTGGCCGCTGAACCAGAAGGATGGAAATGGTGCTTGCTGTCACAGCCAGGTGTCAAACAGAGTTGGACGGGACCTTGGAGGTCCTCTAGTCCAACCCCCTACTCAAGCAGGAAACCCTAGACCAGTGATGGCTAACCTTTTTGCCGTTGCACGCCAATAGAGGGGGAGCACGGGGGGGTGTCGTGTGTGCGCGTGCCCACACCCATAATTCAATGCCCGCCATGCCCCCCCCAGTGCATGCGCGCACCCCTCCCCCTACTTTTGGCATGCGACGGCAAAAAGGTTACCGGTGGGTCCAGGAGGCCCGTTTTTCGCCCTCCCCAGGCCCCAGAGGCGTTTTTGGAATCTGGAGAAGGTGAAAAACGGCCTTCCCCACCCCTTGGAGGCCCTCCGGAGGCTGGAAACAGCCCGTTTCCCGACTTCCGTTGGGCCCGGATGGCCCGAAAACCAGCTGGCCGGCGCGCACGTGTGCACTGGAGCTGAGCTACGGCAAAGCTCGCGTGCCCACAGATATGACTCCGCGTGCCACCTGTGACACACGTGCCATAGGTTTACCATCACGGCCCTATGCCATTCCAGAGAGATGGTTGTCCAATTTTTTTCTTAAAAACCTCCAGAGGAAGGTTCAACCCCTTGCTCAAGCAGGAAGCCTATAGTGTTTCAAACAGGCTGCTGTTCAATCTCTTCTTAAAAACCTCTGGTAGGTAGATAGGTAGGAAGGAAGGAAGGAAGGAAGGGAGATGGGCAGAATAAGAGAATTGGACGGGACCTTGGAGGTCTTCTAGTCCAACCCCCTGCTAAAGCAGAAGACCTTATACCATTCCAGACAAATGGTTGTCCAGCCTCTTCTTGAAAACATCCAGTGATGGAGCACCCACAACTTCTGGTGACAAGCAGTTCCACTGGTTGATTGTTCTAACCGTCAGGAAATTCCTCCTTATTTCTAAATTGAACCTCTCCTTGATCAGTTTCTATCTATTATTCCTTGTCTGGCCTTCGGGTGCTTTGGAAAATAGCTTGATCCCCTTCCTCCTCTCTGGGGCAGCCCCTCAAATATTGGAAGATGCTCTCCTGTCTCCCCTGGTCCTTCTCTTCATTAAACTACAGATTAACAGAGTTGGAAGGGACCTTGTAGGTCATCTAGTCCAACCCCTCACCCACCCACCCAAGGAGGAGACCCTACACCTACACCATTTCTGTTAAATTGCCTTCCATTGAGGACCTGTATACTGCACGAATCAAGAAGAGGGCCGTGAAAATATTTGCAGATCCCTCGCATCCTGGACATAAACTGTTTCAACTCCTACCCTCAAAACGACGCTATAGAGCACTGCACACCAGAACAACTAGACACAAGAACAGTTTTTTCCCGAAGGCCATCACTCTGCTAAACAAATAATTCCCTCAACACTGTCAGACTATTTACTGAATCTGCACTACTATTAATCTTCTCATCGTTCCCATCACCAATCTCTTTCCACTTATGACTGTATGACTATAACTTGTTGCTGGCAATCCTTATGATTTATATTGATATATTGATCATCAATTGTGTTGTAAATGTTGTACCTTGATGAACGTATCTTTTCTTTTATGTACACTGAGAGCATATGCACCAAGACAAATTCCTTGTGTGTCCAATCACACTTGGCCAATAAAACATTCTATTCTATTCTAAATTTCTATTCTATTCTAAATGGCCATTGGTTGATTGTTCTCACTGTCAGAAAAATCTCTCCTTGGTCAGTTCCCATCCATTATTCCTTCTCTGGCCTTCAGATGCTTTGGAGAATAGCTTGACCCCCTTCCTTCTCTCTGGGGGAGCCCCTCAAATATTGGGAGATGCTCTCCTGTCTCCCCTGGTCCTTCTCTTCCCTAGACTAGCCATGATGCCCAGTTCCTGCAACCGTCCATCGTATGTTTTAGCCTCCAATCATCCCCTCATCATCCAGGTTGCTCTTCTCTGCACTTTTTCCACAGCCTCAACATCTTTTTTATAATCATGGCGATATAAAATACTTCCTTTTTCTCCCGGCAGGTGGATGTAGAACAGGTGGACCCCCGAGGCCGAACTCCCTTGCACCTGGCCACCACCCTGGGCCACCTGGAGTGTGCACGAGTTCTCTTGCGGCACGGCGCAGACGTGGCCAAAGAAAATCGGTCCGGCTGGACAGGTGTGCATTACCATTTTTCTCCTTGGCAGGTGGAAAGCGGAGCTGAGGATCAGCACCTTTTCTTTAGCAGAAAAAGATGTTCAGAGCTGCAGCATGCTACAGAATACACAGGTGGTCCTCGACTTACGACCATTGGAAGTTATGCCAGACTTCCCTGGGGGGTGGGATTTACAACCTGGTTCCAAAGTTGCAAATCCCCCAGCCAGCCTGTTGTAAGAGGGGTGGACTTCAACTGCCAGAATTCCCCAGCCTGCATGCTTTAAGAGGGGAGGACTTCCACTCCCAGAATTCCCCAGCCAGCTTGCTTTAAGAGGGGAGGACTTCCACTCCCAGAATTCCCCAGCCAGCTTGCTTTAAAAGGGGAGGACTTCCACTCCCAGAATTCCCCAGCCAGCCTGCTTTAAGAGGGGAGGACTTCCACTCCCAGAATTCCCCAGCCAGCCTGCTTTAAGAGGGGAGGACTTCCACTCCCAGAATTCCCCAGCCAGCCTGCTTTAAGAGGAGGACTTCACCCCAGAATTCCCCAGCCAGCTTGCTTTAAAAGGGAGGACTTCCACCCCAGAATTCCCCAGCCAGCCTGCTTTAAGAGGAGGACTTCCCACCCCAGAATTCCCCAGCCAGCCTGCTTTAAGAGGGGAGGACTTCCACTCCCAGAATTCCCCAGCCAGCCTGCTTTAAGAGGGGAGGACTTCCACTCCCAGAATTCCCCAGCCAGCCTGCTTTAAGAGGGGAGGACTTCCACTCCCAGAATTCCCCAGCCAGCCTGCTTTAAGAGGGGAGGACTTCCACTCCCAGAATCCCCCAGCCAGCCTGCTTTAAGAGGGGAGGACTTCCACTCCCAGAATTCCCCAGCCAGCTTGCTTTAAGAGGGGAGGACTTCCACTCCCAGAATTCCCCAGCCAGCCTGCTTTAAGAGGGGGGGACTTCCACTCCCAGAATCCCCCAGCCAGTATGCTTTAAGAGGGGAGGACTTCCACTCCCAGAATCCCCCAGCCAGCATGCTTTAAATGGGGAGGACTTCCACTCCCAGAATCCCCCAGCCAGTATGCTTTAAGAGGGGAGGACTTCCACTCCCAGAATCCCCCAGCCAGCATGCTTTAAGAGGGGGGGACTTCCACTCCCAGAATTCCCCAGCCAGCCTGCTTTAAGAGGGGAGGACTTCCACTCCCAGAATCCCCCAGCCAGCATGCTTTAAGAGGGGAGGACTTCCACTCCCAGAATTCCCCAGCCAGCCTGCTTTAAAATGGGTGGACTTCCACTCCCAGAATCCCCCAGACACCATAAGAGGTGGTCTTCATGCTGGCTGAGGAATTCTGGGGGTGGAAGTCCACCCATCTTAATGTTGCAGAAGTTAAGAAAGACCATTCTGCCTCTACTGACTTCAGCAGACATCTATCTCTGGGCTGAAAAGTGAACTGAAAGTCATTTATAGGAAATGATATTTTTGTCATGGGTGTGTGTTTATTTAACTGTTACGATCAAGGACCGTTGATTTCCATTTTCAGTTCACCATTTCCAAAGTTAATTTCAAAGGAAATTGAATGAATGCTTGAAAAAGATTTTCAAAAGAATTTTAATAAATTGGGAGAGAGAGAGAGAGAGAGAGAGAGAGAGAGAGAGAGAGAGAGAAAAGAGGGGGGGGGATATGGCTAGGAATTTGACCTTGTATATTCAGGGGTGTGAAAGGGTAAAAAAATGGAGGTTGTGACTCTAAAACCGAGCCACGCCCTTTTTCAAAAAGCGTTTTATGCGGAACACATGCAAAAAAAGAGAATTGTGTAATTGCACCTGCTACCCAGTTTGTTCATTTGGGCAGTCCTCGACTTACAACCACCCTTGAGTCCAAAAATTGATGTTGCTAAGTGAGAAATTCATTAAGTGAGTCTTGCCCTCTTTTATGACCTTTCTTAGTGCCACGGTCACTAAGTCAATCACCGCAGTTGTTAAGTTATTAAGACGGCCGTTAAATGAATCTGCCTTCCCCGTGGACTTCGCTTGTCGGAAGGTGGCCAAAGGGGATCACTTGACCCCGGGACACTGCGACCGTCATAACTATGAGTCAGTGGCCAAGCATCTGAATGAAAATCATGGGGATGCTACAACGGTCGTAAGTCTGAAAAACGCTCCTAAGTCACTTTTTTCAGCGCCGTGGTCACTAAGTGAACCGTTGTAAGTCGAGGACTACCTGAACATTCCGGTTACGAAGCATGCAAATTTTAATTTAACCCGTGGCCATAGGGATGCTGTGACGGTCTTAAGTGCGAGGACCCATTGCAAGTCACATTTTTTTCCCTTACAACCGCCGTTGTAAGGAAAATCATTAAGCGAACGGATGTAAGTCGAGGACCACGTGGTTTGGCGACGGATGGTTTTCCTGATCTCCTTCTCGGGTTGCAGTGTTGCAGGAGGCTGTCAGCACTCAGGACCTGGAGCTAGTTCAACTGGTGCTGCGTTATCGGGACTACCAGAGAGCCATCAAGCGTTTGGCCGGGATCCCCATCCTGTTAGAAAAACTACGGAAGGTCAGTTCCCACGCCCCCACCTCGTCCCTTCCAGGGTCCTCCCCTTTGTGTCCTTGATGAGATTGTAAACCTCTTGCAAACCCCTCGTAGGACCACAACTCAGACCCAAATTTACACCGCTGAGTGAACCATGGGGTTTTGGGGTGTTTTTTTTTTTTGGCTCTTATTTTACGACTTTCCTGGCCACGGTTGTTAAGTGAATCGTTGCATTTGTTAAGCTGGGAACACCGTCGTTAAGTGAATCTGGCTTCCCCATTGACTTGTCAGAAGGTCGCCAAAGGGGGAATCACGTGACCCTGGGAAACGCTGCGACCGTCATAAATACGAGTCAGTTGCCAAATGTCGGAATTTTGATGCCACCACGGTCGTAAGTATGAAAAACGATCCTAAGTCACTTTTTTCAGTTGCCGTTGTAACTTTGAACGGTCACTAAGTGAACTGTTGTAAGTCGAGGAGGAGTACCCGTGGTTTTTTTATATATAAAAAGGTTTCTCTATCCGTCCTGTCTGACTCTGGGGGATGGGGCTCATCTCCATTTCTTGGCCAAGGGTTCGGGCGTTGTGCAAAGACATTTTCTGTGGTCATGTGGCCAGCATGGCTAAACCCCAAAGGAACACGGAACGCGGTTACCTTCCCACTGAAGTGGGAAATCCTGTTTTCCCGAAAATAAGACCCAACTGGAAAATAAGTCCTAGCGTGATTTTTTTTCAGGATGCTCGTAATATAAGCCCTACCCCCAAAATAAGCTCCAGTTAAGAATATTAGGGAGATGAGTGCGTTTAGTAACGTATTTCCCCCAAAATAAGACCTGACCAGAAAATAAGCCCTAATGCATCTTCTGGAGCAAATATAAGACCTGCTCATATTTTCGGGAAAACAGGGTACCTATTTATCTACTCGCATTTACATGCTTTTGAAGAGTGGCGCGGTGGCCTAAAGGTAGAGCTCTCGCCTCACAATCAGGAGGCTGTGAGTTCGATCCTAGGTAGAGGCAGATATTTCTCTCTCTGGGCACGATGAGAATATATCTGCTGGGGAAAAAACTCCACATTGGCGACGGGAAGGGCATCCGGCCAGTAAACACTCAGCTCCGCACCGCTTCCTCAGCGCCGCAAGGGATTATGGGGTCATTGAAAGTAGATTTTAAAATTTACCTAGCAAATCGAAAGCATTTACATGCTTTCAATTTGCTAGGTGGGCAGGAGCCGCAGCAAGGAACGTGAACTCACCCTGTCTCGCAGTGTTTGGGTCTCAAACATGGGCTATCAAGCTTTCCATCCGACAAGCTCAGTGTATTTAACCGCCGAGCCCTGTTTTATACGTACCATGTAACATTTCATAGCAAACCATCTTATTCTTAGTATGATCTTGTAAGTTGTCAAATTCACACATCTTAAATTCACCACGATTGGACACCCTGGGGCAACACTTCCTTTCTAAGCTGCTGTAACTTTAAACTGTCATTAAACCATTGTAAATCAAGGATTATCTTAGTAATATCTTAGTAATATTAAGGATATTCTTAGTAATATCAGGATTATCTTAGTAATATGAATTCATTTATTTAATCATGATCGATTTTATTGGTGGCCCTTTTAATGGCACCTTGTGGGTTTGGAATTTGCCAGTCGTATCTGAGAACTCAACGGAATGTAAGAACTGGTGGATAAATAAGCAGATTAATAAATAAAGGAAATTGGAAATGAGATTTTGAGCAGTTTCTTTTTATAGCCTTAATGTTTCTTGCTGCCAATTCTTAATAAAAGCTCCAGAGAAGGTTCCCATCCATTACTTTAATAATTGTATTTCCTTCCCCTCCCTAACCATTTAGCACAGACCGTGTGTCTTGAAGGGCTGATACGGTTAGTCCTCGACTTACGGCCACAATAGTGCTCAACATTTATGTCGCTAAGTGAGTTTAAGCTTAAACTTTAAGTGAGTTTTGCTCCATTTTACAACCTTTCTTGCCACCGTTGTTAAGTGAATCGCACTGATTTTAAATCGCACTGATTTTAAATCAGTAAAATGGTTCTTAAATGGCTTCTTCCCCATTGACTTTCTTTGTCAGAAAGTCGCAAAAGGGGTTCACGTGACCCCGGGACACTGCAACCGTCATAAATACGAGTCAGTTTCCCAGTGTCTCAGTTTTGATCGTCTGACTGTGAGGATGCTACGACGGTCATAAGCGTGAAAAACGGTCATAGGTCACCTTTTCGTGACCTATGAAAACAAATTTCTCCCTTAGCAACATAAATTTTGGCCTCGATTGTGGTCGTATGTCGAGGACCGCCTGCATTTAATCCTGCCTCCCGACTCTTTCTTTTTCTCGTTGCTGCAGGCTCAAGATTTCTACGTGGAGATGAAGTGGGAATTCACGAGTTGGGGTACGTTTGCATGCCGAAAGGAAACAAACAAATCCCCAATTGCAAACGGGCTATCATCTGTATGCCTCCCCCCAGTGAAAAAACCACCCCCCCTTAAACAACCCCCCCCCAAAGGGGCATTTGCAGGATTAGAGCTCTCATATTCTTGTTACCTCTCGCTTGGACTACTGCAATGCTCTCTACATGGGGCTCCCCTTGAAGAGCACCCGAAGACTCCAGTTAGTCCAGAATGCAGCTGCGCAGGTAATAGAGGGGGCCGCTCATGGCTCCCATGTAACACCACTCCTGCGCAAACTGCACTGGCTACCTGTGGCCTTCCGGGTGCGCTTCAAGGTCTTGGTAACCATCTTTAAAGCGCTCCATGGCATAGGGCCGGGTTACTTACGGGACCGTCTGCTGCCACCGACTGCCTCCCACCGACCCGTGCGCTCTCACAGAGAGGGACTCCTCGGGGTGCCGTCGGCCAAGCAATGTCGGCTGGCGACCCCCCCGGGGAAGGGCCTTCTCTGTGGGGGCTCCTACCCTCTGGAACGAACTTCCCCCTGGACTTCGACAACTACCAGACCTTCGGACCTTTCGCCGCGAGCTGAAGACGTACCTATTTCTTCGAGCAGGACTGGCATAGGATTTTTAGAATTTTATATGTTATTATTGGGGTTTTAAATTTTAACTGGGTTTTATTGTTTTATATGTATTTTAGATTGGCCATATTTGATCGGGTTTTTTTAATTATTGTTTTATTGTATTTATTATTGTGGTTTTATTTGGCTGTGAACCGCCCTGAGTCCTTCGGGAGAAGGGCGGTATAAAAATTTAATTAAATAAATAAAACAAATAAATAAATAGAAAAAGTCTGGATAGTCCCAAGTTTTCAATGCCTTCTCGTCTTTACGTTGTTGAATGCATTGTAAACGGGTGGGGCTTCGATTCCAAAGACATGTCAGCCATCTTGACTTTTTTGACTGCACCCCCCTGTCTTTCCCGGGCCTGCTCAGAGTAGCGGAAGGACCTAATTCCAGTGGCAGGGTAAATTTAATAAGCCGCCCAGAGACTCTTTGACACTAAGATGGGTGGCATATAGAAGCTTTGCTGGCTGGGTAATTCTGGGAGTTGAAGTCCACCAGGCTTAAAGTTGCCAAGGTTGGAGACCCCAATATAGAATGAATGAATGAATGAATGAATTATTTATTTATTTATTTATTTATTTATCACATTTGTATACCGCCCTATCTCCCTAGGGACTCAGGGCGGTTCACAGGCAGATAAAAAATACATATAAATACAGAATAAAATAACACTTAAAAAACTTATTCTACATAGCCAAATTTTAAAAACAATATAAAAATAACCCATTAAAACCAATATAAATTTAAAATCTAATCCAGTCCTGCACAAATAAATAGATGTGTTTTAAGCTCGCGGCAGAAGGTTCAGAGGTCCGAAGTTGACGAAGTCCTGGGGGAGTTCAGGACGAAGTCCTGGGGAATGAATGAATGACTGAATGAATGATCTGGAAGGAGATTAGAGGTCTTCTAGTCCACCCCTGCTCAAGCAGAAAGAACCTATACCATTTCAGATAAGTGACTGTCCAGTCTTAAAAGAGCCAAGTTTGCAGACCCTGCCTTAACTCCTCATAGCTGGCTGAGGAACTCTGGGAGTTGAAGTCCACCAGTCTTAAAGAGCCAAGTTTGCAGACCCTGCCTTAACTCCTCATAGCTGGCTGAGGAACTCTGGGAGTTGAAGTCCACCAGTCTTAAAGAGCCAAGTTTGCAGACCCCTGCCTTAACTCCTCATAGCTGGCTGAGGAACTCTGGGAGTTGAAGTCCACCAGTCTTAAAGAGCCAAGTTTGCAGACCCCTGCCTTAACTCCTCATAGCTGGCTGAGGAACTCTGGGAGTTGAAGTCCACCAGTCTTAAAGAGCCAAGTTTGCAGACCCCTGCCTTAACTCCTCATAGCTGGCTGAGGAACTCTGGGAGTTGAAGTCCACCAGTCTTAAAGAGCCAAGTTTGCAGACCCTGCCTTAACTCCTCATAGCTGGCTGAGGAACTCTGGGAGTTGAAGTCCACCAGTCTTAAAGAGCCAAGTTTGCAGACCCCTGCCTTAACTCCTCATAGCTGGCTGAGGAACTCTGGGAGTTGAAGTCCACCAGGCTTAAAGTTGCCAAGGTTGGAGACCCCAATATAGAATGAATGAATGAATGAATTATTTATTTATTTATCACATTTGTATACCGCCCTATCTCCCTAGGGACTCAGGGCGGTTCACAGGCAGATAAAAAAAGATACATATAAATACAAAATAAAATAACACTTAAAAAAACTTATTCTACATGGCCAAATTTTAAAAACAATATAAAATAACCCATTAAAACCAATATAAATTTAATTAAATAAATAAATAGAAAAAGTCTGGATAGTCCCAAGTTTTCAATGCCTTCTCGCCTTTACGTTGTTGAATGCATTGTAAACGGGTGGGGCTTCGATTCCAAAGACATGTCAGCCATCTTGACTTTTTTGACTGCACCCCCCTGTCTTTCCCGGGCCTGCTCAGAGTAGCGGAAGGACCTAATTCCAGTGGCAGGGTAAATTTAATAAGCCGCCCAGAGACTCTTTGACACTAAGATGGGTGGCATATAGAAGCTTTGCTGGCTGGGTAATTCTGGGAGTTGAAGTCCACCAGTCTTAAAAGAGCCAAGTTTGCAGACCCTGCCTTAACTCCTCATAGCTGGCTGAGGAACTCTGGGAGTTGAAGTCCACCAGGCTTAAAGTTGCCAAGGTTGGAGACCCCAATATAGAATGAATGAATTATTTATTTATTTATTTATTTATTTATTTATTTATTTATTTATTTATTTATTTATTTATTTATTTATTTATTTATTTATTTATTTATTTATTTATTTATTTATTTATCACATTTGTATACCGCCCTATCTCCCTAGGGACTCAGGGCGGTTCACAGGCAGATAAAAAATGCATATAAATACAAAATAAAATAACACTTAAAAAACTTATTCTACATAGCCAAATTTTTAAAAGAACAATATAAAATAACCCATTAAAACCAATATAAATTTAAAATCTAATCCAGTCCTGCGCAAATAAATAAATAGAAAAAGTCTGGATAGTCCCAAGTTTTCAATGCCTTCTCGCCTTTACGTTGTTGAATGCATTGTAAACGGGTGGGCTTCGATTCCAAAGACATGTCAGCCATCTTGACTTTTTGACTGCACCCCTGTCTTTCCCGGCCTGCTCAGAGTAGCGGAAGGACCTAATTCCAGTGGCAGGGTAAATTTAATAAAAGCTCCAGAGAAGGTTCCCATCCATTGGTTTAATTATTGCATTTCATTCTCCTCCCTAGCCATTTAGCACAGACGGTGTGACTCCAAGGGGTGATACGGTTAGTCCTCCAATTACGGCCACAATAGTGATCAACATTTATGTCGCTAAGTGAGTTTTGCTCCATTTTACAACCTTTCTTGCCACCGTTGTTAAGTGAATCGCACTGATTTTAAATTCAGTTAAATGGTTCATAAATGGGTTCTTCCCCATTGACTTTCTTTGTCAGAAAGTCGCAAAAGGGGTTCACGTGACCCCGGGACACTGCAACCGTCATAAATACGAGTCAGTTTCCCAGTGTCTCAGTTTTGATCGTCTGACTGTGAGGATGCTACGACGGTCATAAGCGTGAAAAACGGTCATAGGTCACCTTTTCGTGACCTATGAAAATTGGCCTCGATTGTGGTCGTATGTCGAGGACCGCCTGCATTTAATCCTGCCTCCCGACTCTTTCTTTTTCTCGTTGCTGCAGGCTCAAGATTTCTACGTGGAGATGAAGTGGGAATTCACGAGTTGGGGTACGTTTGCATGCCGAAAGGAAACAAACAAATCCCCAATTGCAAACGGGCTATCATCTGTATGCCTCCCCCCAGTGAAAAAACCACCCCCCCTTAAACAACCCCCCCCCAAAGGGGCATTTGCAGGATTAGAGCTCTCATATTCTTGTTACCTCTCGCTTGGACTACTGCAATGCTCTCTACATGGGGCTCCCCTTGAAGAGCACCCGAAGACTCCAGTTAGTCCAGAATGCAGCTGCGCAGGTAATAGAGGGGGCCGCTCATGGCTCCCATGTAACACCACTCCTGCGCAAACTGCACTGGCTACCTGTGGCCTTCCGGGTGCGCTTCAAGGTCTTGGTAACCATCTTTAAAGCGCTCCATGGCATAGGGCCGGGTTACTTACGGGACCGTCTGCTGCCACCGACTGCCTCCCACCGACCCGTGCGCTCTCACAGAGAGGGACTCCTCGGGGTGCCGTCGGCCAAGCAATGTCGGCTGGCGACCCCCCCGGGGAAGGGCCTTCTCTGTGGGGGCTCCTACCCTCTGGAACGAACTTCCCCCTGGACTTCGACAACTACCAGACCTTCGGACCTTTCGCCGCGAGCTGAAGACGTACCTATTTCTTCGAGCAGGACTGGCATAGGATTTTTAGAATTTTATATGTTATTATTGGGGTTTTAAATTTTAACTGGGTTTTATTGTTTTATATGTATTTTAGATTGGCCATATTTGATCGGGTTTTTTTAATTATTGTTTTATTGTATTTATTATTGTGGTTTTATTTGGCTGTGAACCGCCCTGAGTCCTTCGGGAGAAGGGCGGTATAAAAATTTAATTAAATAAATAAAACAAATAAATAAATAGAAAAAGTCTGGATAGTCCCAAGTTTTCAATGCCTTCTCGTCTTTACGTTGTTGAATGCATTGTAAACGGGTGGGGCTTCGATTCCAAAGACATGTCAGCCATCTTGACTTTTTTGACTGCACCCCCCTGTCTTTCCCGGGCCTGCTCAGAGTAGCGGAAGGACCTAATTCCAGTGGCAGGGTAAATTTAATAAGCCGCCCAGAGACTCTTTGACACTAAGATGGGTGGCATATAGAAGCTTTGCTGGCTGGGTAATTCTGGGAGTTGAAGTCCACCAGGCTTAAAGTTGCCA
The DNA here is from genome assembly GCF_028640845.1 of Ahaetulla prasina. Taxonomy (NCBI): domain Eukaryota; kingdom Metazoa; phylum Chordata; class Lepidosauria; order Squamata; family Colubridae; genus Ahaetulla; species Ahaetulla prasina. The sequence goes on from NC_080539.1 coordinate 2,292,749, forward strand.
AGGTTGGAGACCCCAATATAGAATGAATGAATGAATGAATGAATTATTTATTTATTTATTTATTTATTTATTTATCACATTTGTATACCGCCCTATCTCCCTAGGGACTCAGGGCGGTTCACAGGCAGATAAAAAATACATATAAATACAGAATAAAATAACACTTAAAAAACTTATTCTACATAGCCAAATTTTAAAAACAATATAAAAATAACCCATTAAAACCAATATAAATTTAAAATCTAATCCAGTCCTGCACAAATAAATAGATGTGTTTTAAGCTCGCGGCAGAAGGTTCAGAGGTCCGGAAGTTGACGAAGTCCTGGGGGGAGTTCAGGACGAAGTCCTGGGGGGAATGAATGAATGACTAGAATGAATGATCTGGAAGGGAGATTAGAGGTCTTCTAGTCCACCCCCCCTGCTCAAGCAGAAAGAACCTATACCATTTCAGATAAGTGACTGTCCAGTCTTAAAAACATCCAATGATGGAGCACTCACGATTTCTGGTGGCAAGTTGTTCCGCTGGTTCATTGTCCTCACTGTTAGGAAGTTTCTCCTTAATTCCAAGTTTGCTTCTGTCCTTGATCGGTTCCCAGCCATTGTTTCTGATCTCGCCTTCTGGTGCTTTGGAAAATAAGTTGACCCCCCCCTTCAAATCTTCTTTGGGGCAGCCCCCTCAAATACTGGAAGACGGCTGTCATGTCACCCCTTAATTCTTCGGTTCCCTCTGCTTTTTCGCAGTTCCCTTGGTCTCCAAGATTTGCCCCAGCGACACGTACAAGGTGTGGAAGTGCGGCCAGAACCTGCGGGTGGACACCACATTGCTAGGATTCGACCACATGACGTGGCAGCGTGGGAACCACAGCTTCATCTTCCGGGGCCAAGGTAGGCGAAAATGATTGGAAGGCCCACCTTGAAATTCACACTTTTCGGTGGCTTATCAAAGCAACTGTGTTTTCGGTTTCTTTTTCTGCTGGAGAAAATGTTTTCCTTCTGTTCCGGCAAAAAAAGGTGCTGTTGCTTTAAGAAACTCATTAAAATATCTTGCTTTCAAGGTTTAGGTCATTGAAATCAGGGGTCTCCAACCTTGGTCCCTTTAAGACTTGTGGACTTTGCTGGCTGAGGGACTCTGGGAGTTGAAATCCACAAGTCTTAAAGGGACCAAGGTTGGAGACCCCTGATTTAAAGCAGCCGCAGTGTTTTTCATTTCCCTGCAAAACCAGGGATTAAACAGGCTGCTTTAATGAGGTGCAGAGCTGTGCTGAGTTGACAACAGATCTCTATACTTCAAATTTTGTTGCCAGAATCCCCCAGCCACTTTGCTTTAAGAGGTGAGGACTTCCACTCCCAGAATCCCCCAGCCAGCATGCTTTAAGAGGGAAGGACTTCCACTCCCAGAATCCCCCAGCCAGCATGCTTTAAGAGGGGAGGACTTCCACTCCCAGAATCCCCCAGCCAGCATGCTTTAAGAGGGGAGGACTTCCACTCCCAGAATCCCCCAGCCAGCCATGCTTTAAGAGGTGAGGACTTCCACTCCCAGAATCCCCCAGCCAGCATGCTTTAAGAGGGGAGGACTTCCACTCCCAGAATCCCCCAGCCAGCCATGCTTTAAGAGGACTTCCACTCCCAGAATCCCCAGCCAGCATGCTTTAAGAGGAGGACTTCCTCCCAGAATCCCCAGCCAGCATGCTTTAAGAGGAGGACTTCCTCCCAGAATCCCCAGCCAGCATGCTTTAAGAGGAGGACTTCCACTCCCAGAATCCCCAGCCAGCCTGCTTTAAGAGGAGGACTTCCTCCCAGAATCCCCAGCCAGCATGCTTTAAGAGGAGGACTTCCTCCCAGAATCCCCAGCCAGCATGCTTTAAGAGGAGGACTTCCTCCCAGAATCCCCAGCCAGCCTGCTTTAAGAGGAGGACTTCCTCCCAGAATCCCCAGCCAGCCATGCTTTAAGGAGGACTTCCACTCCCAGAATCCCCAGCCAGCATGCTTTAAGAGGAGGACTTCACTCCCAGAATCCCCAGCCAGCCTGCTTTAAGAGGAGGACTTCCTCCCAGAATCCCCAGCCAGCCATGCTTTAAGAGGAGGACTTCCACTCCCAGAATTCCCCAGCCACTTTGCTTTAAGAGGAGGACTTCCACTCCCAGAATCCCCAGCCAGCTTGCTTTAAGAGGAGGACTTCCTCCCAGAATCCCCAGCCAGCCTGCTTTAAGAGGAGGACTTCCACTCCCAGAATCCCCAGCCAGCATGCTTTAAGAGGAGGACTTCCTCCCAGAATCGCCAGCCTGCTTTAAGAGGAGGACTTCCACTCCCAGAATCCCCAGCCAGCATGCTTTAAGAGGAGGACTTCCTCCCAGAATTCCCCAGCCAGCTTGCTTTAGAGGAGGACTTCCTCCCAGAATCCCCAGCCTGCTTTAAGAGGGGAGGACTTCCACTCCCAGAATTCCCCAGCCAGCATGCTTTAAGAGGGATGGACTCCGACTCCCAGAATCCCCCAGCCAGTCTGCTTTAATAGGGGAGGACTTCCACTCTCAGAATCCCCCAGCCAGCATGCTTTAAGAGGGGAGGACTTCCATTCCCAGAATTCCCCAGCCAGCTTGTTTTAAGAGGGGAGGACTTCCACTCCCAGAATCCCCCAGCCAGCCTGCTTTAAGAGGGGAGGACTTCCACTCCCAGAATCCCCCAGCCAGTCTGCTTTAATAGGGGAGGACTTCCACTCTCAGAATCCCCCAGCCAGCATGCTTTAAGAGGGGAGGACTTCCATTCCCAGAATTCCCCAGCCAACTTGTTTTAAGAAAGGAGGACTTCCATTCCCAGAATTCCCCAGCCAGCTTGTTTTAAGAGGGGAGGACTTCCACTCCCAGAATCCCCCAGCCAGCCTGTTTTAAGAGGGGAGGACTTCCACTCCCAGAATTCCCCAGCCAGCCATGCTTTAAGAGGGGAGGACTTCCACTCCCAGAATCCCCCAGCCAGCCTGCTTTAAGAGGTTTGGACTTCAAATTCCCAGAATTGTCTAGTCAGCCATGATTTAAGAGGGGGTAGACTTCAATCCCCAGAATCCCCCATGCTGGATGGGGAAATCTGGTTGCTGAAATCCACACCTCTTCAGGTTGCCAAGATGATCTTCCTTCGAAGACTTATGAGACGAGCCTGCTTTCAATGTTTGGACCAAACAGATGATGGTTCAACTCCTCTCTTTCCTCCTCCTCCTTTCTTCAGATACGAGTGCCGTGTTCATGGAGGTGGATCACAACCGGCAGGTGGTATACTCCGAAACGCTGGCGCTGGCTGCCCACGACCAGGAGACCATCCTGGCGGCCATGCAGCCCACCGAGGAGCAGGTGATGGGGCGCCTGATGGCCCCCGTGGTCGCCACGCATCTGGACATGCGCAATATTGCCTTCGAGAGGTACGGGGAAGGTGCGCGGGAGGGTGGGGGTGGGGGATCCCACAGCTTGTCCCGGAAGGAGGGTTGGAAACAGGAGGCGTGGTGGCATCAGCCAATGGACCAGGGGCATTGGTGGTGGGGAGGGATCTCAACAAAATCAAGAGGGCAGCAGTGCAATTTATTCACATGGGGCAGCCCCTCACTTTCCTGGACGTTTGCTGATTTAACTTGAGGCTCACAGAAGGACATCTAACCTGGTCATTGGGGTGATGATGTAACCTAGCTGGGTCATGAAACGTCTGCAAGAAAACAGCCAAGCTCAGGGAACACCAAGGAACCCCACAATCCTCCCCACTCTTCTTCTTCCTCCTCTTCCGCCTTCAGCCATATAACCATGTTTTATGATGGTTTTGCTGAAAACGGGCAATCATTTTAACTTTTTTGGGGGGACCATTGCGCCTACAGGAAAGCATTGACTCATTTAATCATTTAATTAATGTGGTGGCTGCTTTACAATTTATTTATTTTTTATTTGCGTTTATATCCCGCCCTTCTCCGAAGACTCAGGGTGGCTTACACTATGTCAAGCAATAGTCTTCATCCATTTGTATATTATATACAAAGTCAACTTATTGCCCCCCAACAATCTGGGTCCTCATTTTACCTACCTTATAAAGGATGGAAGGCTGAGTCAACCTTGGGCCTGGTGGGACTTGAACCTGCAGTAATTGCATTAGCAGCTGCTGTTAATAACAGACTGCATTAGTCTGTTGAGCCACCAGAGGCCCTTCTTTCCTCCCTCCTTTCTTCTTCCTTCCTTTCCTCCTTCCTTCCTTCCCTCCCTCCCTCCCTCCTTCTTTCCTCCCTCCTCTTTCTTCTTCCTTCCTTCCTCCCTCCTCTCTGTCTCCTTCCTTCCTTCCTTTCCTCCTTCCTTCCTTTCCTCCTTCCTTCCTTCCCTCCCTCCTTCCTCCCTCCTCTTTCTTCTTCCTTCCTTCCTCCCTCCTCTCTGTCTCCTTCCTTCCTTCCTTTCCTCCTTCCTTCCTTCCCTCCCTCCTTCCTCCCTCCTCTTTCTTCTTCCTTTCCCTCCTTCCTTCCTTCCTTCCCTCCCTCCCTCCCTCCTTCTTCTTTTTTATTTATTTGCATTTATATCCCGCCCTTCTCCGAAGACTCAGGGCGGCTTACACTATGTCAAGCAATAGTCTTCATCCATTTGTATATTATATACAAAGTCAACTTATTGCCCCCCAACAATCTGGGTCCTCATTTTACCTACCTTATAAAGGATGGAAGGCTGAATCAACCTTGGGCCTGGTGGGACTCGAACCTGCAGTAATTGCAGGCAGCTGCTGTTAATAACAGACTGCATTAGCCTGTTGAGCCACCAGAGGGGCATTCGCTTTACAACTGTCGATGGACCCTGCGTATGATCATAAGTCGAGGACCACCTATAACACATTTGGATTTTTTTTTTAAAAAAAAATTACAGATAGTCCTCGACTTACGACGGTTCGGTTAGTGACCGTTTTGAAATTACAATGGCATTGAAAAAAGTGACTTAGGACCGTTTTTCACACATACGATTGTTGCTTGGCAACTGGCTCATATTAGAGGGGTCCTAGGTGCTCTCTTGTTTTCCTGCAGACGTTTCATTACCCTAACTCAGGGGTCTGCAAACTTGGCTCTTTTAAGACTGGTGGACTTCAACTCCCAGAGTCCCTCAGCCAGCAAAACTTGAAGTCCGCAAGTCTTTTTTTTTTTTTTTTTTTTTAATTCAAAAAGTTTTACAAAAATTTTTTTCTCCCTTTCCCCCCCTCCTCCCCCCTCCCTTCGCAACCCCCCTCCCCCCCCCCGACTTCCCGGAACGAGCACAAGGTATAGTTAAAAGTAAAACAAACATATGCTAAAAAGTTTTCGTCCCAACTTAATTATACCCCTACAATCATCAATTCCTAACTTCCCCCAAAAGCAATCAAAAATAATACATCATAATCATTCAAAAACAGTCTGATAACTCTTAGTCTGATATCTACGTTGAATATAGTCAATCCATTTTTCCATTCCTTTAAGTATCTTTCTTGCGTATTGTCTTTCAAAAGGCTGATATCTTCGCCATCTCAGCCAAATTGGCAACTTTCAATATCCATTCTTGTATTGTTGGTACTTCTTTTTTCTTCCAATATTGTCCTATTAGTAATCTTGCTGCAGTTATTAGATTTAAAATCAATTTAGTCTCAATTACTGTACAATCCGTAATAATTCCCAACAAGAAAAATTGCGGCAGGAACTTTATCTTCTTTTTCAGAACATTTTGTAAAATCCACCAAATTTTTATCCAAAAGGCCTTTATGTCCTTACAAGTCCACCAAATGTGAAAATATGTAGCGTCATCACAATTACATCTCCAACATTTTGCTTGCATTTCTGGATACATACACGATAATTTTTTAGGATCTAGATGCCATCTATAAAACATTTTATAAAAATTTTCCCTCAGATTCTGTGCCTGCGTGAATTTAACATTTCTAACCCAAATTCTTTCCCACGTTTCCAATAATATTGGCTCCTGAAAATTTTGTGCCCACTTTATCATACAGTCCTTTATCATACAGTCCGCAAGTCTTAAAAGAGCCAAGTTTGCAGACCCCTGCCTTAACTCCTCATAGCTGGCTGAGGAACTCTGGGAGTTGAAGTCCACCAGTCTTAAAAGAGCCAAGTTTGCAGACCCCTGCCTTAACTCCTCATAGCTGGCTGAGGAATTCTGGGAGTTGAAGTCCACCAGTCTTAAATGAGCCAAGTTTGCAGACCCCTGCCTTAACTTCTCATAGCTGGCTGAAGAATCTGGGAGCTGAAGTCCACCAGTCTTAAATGAGCCAAGTTTGCAGACCCCTGCCTTAACTCCTCATAGCTGGCTGAGGAACTCTGGGAGTTGAAGTCCACCAGTTTTAAATGAGCCAAGTTTGCAGACCCCTGCCTTAACTCCTCATAGCTGGCTGAGGAATTCTGGGAGTTGAAGTCCACCAGTCTTAAATGAGCCAAGTTTGCAGACCCCTGCCTTAACTCCTCATAGCTGGCTGAGGAACTCTGGGAGTTGAAGTCCACCAGTCTTAAATGAGCCAAGTTTGCAGACCCCTGCCTTAACTCCTCAGCTGGCTGAGGAATTCTGGGAGTTGAAGTCCACCAGTCTTAAAGAGCCAAGTTTGCAGACCCCTGCCTTAACTCCTCATAGCTGGCTGAGGAACTCTGGGAGTTGAAGTCCACCAGTCTTAAATGAGCCAAGTTTGCAGACCCCTGCCTTAACTCCTCATAGCTGGCTGAGGAACTCTGGGAGTTGAAGTCCACCAGTCTTAAATGAGCCAAGTTTGCAGACCCCTGCCTTAACTCCTCATAGCTGGCTGAGGAACTCTGGGAGTTGAAGTCCAGTAGTCTTAAATGAGCCAAGTTTGCAGACCCCTGCCTTAACTCCTCATAGCTGGCTGAGGAACTCTGGGAGTTGAAGTCCACCAGTCTTAAAAGAGCCAAGTTTGCAGACCCCTGCCTTAACTCCTCATAGCTGGCTGAGGAACTCTGGGAGTTGAAGTCCACCAGTCTTAAATGAGCCAAGTTTGCAGACCCCTGCCTTAACTCCTCATAGCTGGCTGAGGAATTCTGGGAGTTGAAGTCCAGAAGTCTTAAAAGAGCCAAGTTTGCAGACCCCTGCCCTAACTAAATAACATCATCCGTTCCAGTAAGGAGTGCTGCTTGACTCATATTTATGACCGTCGCAATGTCCCGGGGTCACCTGATCCCTTTTGCGACTTTCTGTTAAGCAAAAATAAAGTCACTTAAAAAGCAGGTCACTAATTTAACACACCTGCAATGATTCGCTTA